>NC_056743.1:280442208-280622208 GCF_019279795.1 Protopterus annectens
AGCAGTAAAGCAAGCAAATTAACACAAATCGATTCTAATTCTTCTTTCATACATATCTTCTCTCATACAGTCCATCCATCTCTTTACTGGACATACTTGTTTCCTCTTACCTTTTTCTTCCAAATCTTCTTCATCAAATCTTCCCCTCTCCCACACCAGTTCCTGAACCGGTGTAATCTGTTCTCTTTGACCTTCTTTACAATTAGTGCTACATTAGCTTCTGCTATTATAACATCATTTCTTTGTCTAACAGTGTGCATCCTACCATCTATCTAAGGCAAGTTTTCTTAACTGTTGTTCCATCACAGCCCAGTTTTCTATACCATACAGAAAGCAGTGGCATTTTTCTGCTACACACTAATCGTGATACTCTTAGTCTGTTCGCTGCAGCCCCTCTCATTCTAGTTTCGTTCTATCACCTCTTTCAGACATTCATTCTCCTTAGTCACTTCTCACACACACTTGAAGATGGTTTCCTGTTGCACTATTTTCTGTCCTGTCTCAATTTTCATCTTCTTTGGATTTTCCCAGTTTGCTGTCATGATAGATGTCTTGTCTGTACTCAGTTTAATTCATGTGCCTTCCCTCATCATTTTCTGAAATTCTTACTCAGACTCTTCTTGTAGTGCTATAGCATCTCAATGCATCAGCCTTGTTGATCTGTCCCCTCCAACCTGTTTGCTAATTCAGTCCATTACCAACATGAACAGCAGTGGACTCAGAACTGAACCCTGCTGCACACCCATTAGCATTCAGAACCCCTGATTTTAAATACTATTCATATTTGTATCATTGGGCATTTAAATATAAATAATAAAATCAAGTTAGTATTTCACAAATGCATGGAGTGCAGTCAGGATTAGGGCATTACAATATTACAAAGATATCAAATGCTGCGGTGCCAACGTATTACTAACTGCACCAGTAAATATTAGTTCATATTGCTGTGATAATTATATATTATCATGCATTTAATTACTGTTATATGTACTGAATAAAAATAAAACACTTATGGGTACTTTTCTTGTCTCTTTTTTGTCTCCTGAATGACCCATTTGTGAGACAGAGATCACCGCGTCCCCTGCCTGTCATGGGAGTGACTCACATAGTGAGAGTGATGACTCTATCCTGATGGGAAACCAACAGCAAAGTTTACATCCAGAGCTTCCGAGCCTGGTGGACTCTGCAGTGAGGTAAGTACCAAAGTCTCCTTCAGTGGTAGCAAGACATGCTGTACCATTCAACTCCAAACACTGAGCCACCAGAGGCCTCAGCTCCCCCACCACTGAGTCTGTTATTCTTCACCACTGAGTCGGTTCTACTTCATTCTGAACTTAGAGTGAGCAGTTCCTCCTCCATCTCACTTCCTCCTGCTCATTTATCAAACACTTTCTCCGGTACTTCCATGTACAGTGGCAGGAATTTAATACGTCTGAAATGATCACAGCAGTGAGTATCCCCCTTCTTTCTTGTACACTGGCACAAGAATGATTATTCTGCAGTCAACCCGGATATGCTTCTCTCCTTCCATACCATGTGGAGTATGGTCAGCCATCACCTCTACCCTAATACACTGAACATCTGCCATGAATGAATTTGATCTTGCTGCTTTCTCTGATGTAGTTTTCCTTAGTTTACTTCATTCCTCTTCTAGCATGGATTCTGCTTCCTCTATCATTGAAGGCTGTATATGCATCAGTACAGGTTCTGTGAGGTTTTATTGGCTCAGCAGCTTCTTGAAGTGCTCTGTTCAGATTTCATCAATGTCCTTCACAATAGTGTGTATATTGCTGCTGATATTCATTATGAATAGCATCTGCCAGCTCTCTTCTTTATCTTTCTGTTATTGTCTTGCAGCAAGACAGAGCTTCTTTGTGCCATCCATAAGTTAGTACAATTTCTCTGACACCTTGTCCTTCACCATTTTAATCACTCTTTCAGCATTTTTGCTGACCAGCTAATAGTCGCTCTTAGTTAGATCCATCTTTTCTGTCTTTTGCACTTTCCATGTACTTTGCATGTACTTTCCATGTACTTTCCATGTACTTTGCATGTACTTTGCATGTACTCCTTTCTTTCTTTTTTTTTTTTTGATAACTTCCTTGGACTTCTACATTCCACCGTAATACCTCAAAGTAGTAGTATAAATACAGCAATTTATGTAAAATATAGGCAACTTTTTTTTCCTCCCTTGGAGTCATGACTGGGAAGGATAGCTCTCAGCTGTCCAGATTTTCACAGAATGTCCAAATTTATGCCTTATATTTTTGGTATGTTTGTTATAAAATTTCAGATTTTCTGGCAAATAAATTGAGAACTCGAGTCAATGAATAAAGATACATATTTGAGTTTCAGACTTTATATCCTTCAAAAAATGCATGCTAACAAAAATCTATTATTCTAACAACTTTCTAAGTTTATAAGAGCAATATTTAAAATATGTCCCTATTTTTGGGCCTTTGTCCTCCCATCCCAAGTTATTTTAGGCTTTGTCCAGATTTCTAGTGGCAAGAGGGTGAGAGGCATGCTGGAAAGCTATAGTAGATATAGTTACAAGCCATGCAATAAAACTAAATGAATTGTCAGGTATATCAAATCATGTTCACATTTGTTGTATTTTCAGTAAATACTTTGTTACTAGCATTTCTTAGAATACAAGCTAGCTTACATGTTCAAAAAATGGAAACTGTTTTAATCCAATACAATTGATCACAACCAATTTCAAAACAGGAAGAGAGAGAGAGAGAGAGATGTGCATATGAGAACCAAAACACTGAAGTCTTTCCTGGTTACCTGCAGTGTACAACAGTTGGTCTGTTCTTGTAACTGTTCATGTGTTCTCGAACTTGATTCCTAAAATTAATCAGTTTATTCGTCTCTGGGTCACCATGATCTGGCCAAGAAGTAAAGTGAAAATGTCGTACAAGTTTCTGTTCATTTTCCTTTGTTAAAATGCAGCAGAAATAAGCAAAAAAATTAATTTAACAATTATGTCATGAAAATACGAGGGTCATAAATGTTAAAATTTACATGTATGAACATGTTTATTTTTGGAATTCTTATGCAGGCATATTGTTCAGAAATATAGCATTGAATTAATTATATTTAAGTTAAACTGTTAAAATGTAGTTACTGATTTAAGAACAAACCAACTCTTTTATTATTATTATGATTATTAATATTAATAGTAATATGTAGAGAACTGACAGTGCCATTTGTAGGTATGCAATGTGATAAGAATTAACAGCAGACTTGCAGCTTATACATCATCTTTAAGTGTGTATGTCCGCTATCTAGAAAAAATCTCCTGTTTCACAAGCAGTTATTGAGCTTTACCATGAATGCATTAAGAGGACACACTCCTCAGTTCTACAGGAAATATACTAAATTGAAAATATATGTGTCTATCTATGTGCCTATCTACAGTATGTATCTATTTACCTATCTATTTATATCCATATATGTATCTCTCTCTCTCTATCTAGCTATATCTATGATTTATCTGTCTATTGCAATAAAGACCCAGCTGAACTGGAGTGTTTATGGGGTAATTAAACAAAATGGAAGGCAGAAGGCAGCTGTGCAACACAAACGAATACAAGTAAAAAAATGAAGTGTATACGTCTTCATGCAGAAAGCCACAAAATAACTGTACATCAGAGTAAACATAAATAGAAGACTCAGAGCAACTCAGAAAAATAAGAAACTCAGCTAACAACCCAATAACAGTGAGGCATTGTCATCCAAACAACCAGACATCCTCAGATTATAATAACATTGCCAGAAAAACAACGATTTTATATAGCCACAGCAGTCAATTAACTACAACTGAATAATGGATCTAGTCATGCATAACAAGTCACTTTAAAACTTATTACAACTATTACATTTGAAACAGATATTTAATAAATCTATTAACTATACTAATCTACCTGCAATTTAATGACCAATAAAATTAAAAACACAATTAAAATATTAGAATATGCTAGAAAATACTAAGAACCCTGTTAAAATACTGTCACTACCAAGGTTATAGTTTAGCTGCTCTCAATTTTAAAATAGGTGCTATTGATATATTTTCATTGATACCTGGATGTGTCGTGGCATTTAACTTCAACTGCCAGTATAACTCTTTATATTCTTGATCTGTCCCCCAATTACCACGGCTAAAATCGATATCTACAATATCTAAGATACCAAATCTAAAGCCGATGCAGCTTGTACATTTTAGGGTACGTTTATATAAAGGGTTGTTAATGCTTTCCGTGTTTAATATCATACTTGTACTCACAAATTCGTTTATTCAACTTTCTGTCAGTTTTAACAATATAAAATGCTGCACACGATGAGCACTGTGCTATATAAACCACCTGCTGTGTTGAACAGTTCCCATTCCTTAAAGTAAGTGAAATATCATTATTAATACCAACAGAGGTTTTATTTCCTACTAAAATGATTTTACAGTAGCCACATCTACAACATTTATTTGTACCTTTAATGCCATTAAGATATTTGTCAGTTCCAATCTTGCTTTTACATAACCCTTTATATTTTTACCAGTTTTATAAACAAATTGTGGTTCACTACTCACAACAGAAAACAGATCAGAATTGGTACCAAGTACATTCCAATTCCTCCTCACAATATCCTTGACATCTTTTACTTTATCTGAATAATTCAAAACCAAGGCCCTGTTAAAGCCAACATTCTTTGATGTCTTGACTCCCATAACATCAGGGCCAATCCCCAAAAGGGATATCACACAACTTTTCCATTTCAGACATGCAGCTACTTTATATGGTGAACAGAGAGCTGGAGAACAAGTTGCTCAAACTTAAAAGATATCAGTGGCAGCGTCTACATTTTGAGGCATGTCTCCATTTTAAAATAGTACCATGTGGCTTAAGGGTTATAAAGATGCCTATTTACGGCAGTTCGTTTCCTGAATTACTTATTAAATGGCAGCAGATGAATTTGGATTTGAGCAATAATTATTTGAAATTGTTGATCGACTATTTTCAACCTATGGAAGATTTATTGTTGAAGGACATTAATGTGTTGGCAGAGAAATTATTAGAAATGTATTTATCTGATGTATCTTCTGCAGTCCTTGATGACATTACCAGCAAGGTTCTATTGTATGAGAGTAAGTTAACCATGCAAAAGAAGAAGAAAATACAGATCTATCAGATTTTCATCTTGAGCATGTGTTTTCATCGCCCAAAATTGCTTCTTCATCTACTATCTCTCACGAGTTGAGTGTGGGATTTGAATCTACCAATGAAATATCAAAAGGAGGCATTATCAAAACTATGACAACTACATTTGTTTCAACAACTAACACATCTACTGATACTACAACATTGCTTGAGCCTTTGGATTTAGGTTCAGATGTACAGAGGAAGACATTGAATCTACCTTTAGAATTTGTGCCGTTTTTTTCCATTTCTGCCACTGCCAATTTGGGAGCATGTGATGCCAAGTCACTCTTAGAGCCAAGGAAGAAGACAGCGTATACCATCCACAGACAAGCCAATACATCAGACAATGAAACTGATGTGAGAAACATAAAAAAACTCCCTAATCTGGAATATTTCTTAGGTGAGTTTAACTAACACCAGACATCTTTGTTGGAGATGGGATTAATATTTATTCCTTCCAGAAAAGTTGATTTTTGTGAAATGATTATAGATTTGAAAAGTTTTCTTAGGAGTATTTCACTTAAACTTTTGTTTCAAGGACATTATGTGTGTAAATCTTTTAGAAAACTGAGTACTTTTATACCGCCTTCTAATGCAGTATTACATATGTTTTTTAAAGTGTGTGAGGCACATTTGTTAGCAGCCATAAGTAATTCCAGCCATAAAGCCATGAGTTCTAAAGAGTTTTTGGCAATTTGACAATTATAACAGATGTACAATATTATAATCAGGCCTGCTGACAAAGGTGATGCTATAGTGATTTTAGGTGACGATTATTATATTGACAATATGAATGCTCTTTTTTCTGATGCACCTACTTATTCCATTATTTACAAAACTGATGTGACTTCTATGATAAGCGGATTACATGATGATTTGTATGATGGTGTAATGTCTGGATGTATTAATAAGGATTTGTATTATTACCTACTAGCTGAACATTCAGTAGTGTCTGATGTGTGTGGCTTGACAAAAATTCATAAGCACGTTACTAAACCTCCCACGAGGCTTACAGTACCTGGTAGAGGGTGGTAATTGAAGCTCTCTCTATTTACATAGAGAAAATGCTAAGACCTGTCCTGAATAAGACCTCTACACCTCTACTGTTTTAAGAGAAACAAAACAGTTTGCACAAACACTTTATGAAGTACTAGATCAGTATTTCAGAATCAACATGTGTTTATGGTAAACTGTCATTATTCACAGTAATTCCCAATGATTTGGGTATAGAATTTATTGGGGGATACTCGGCTGAACAGAGTCATTATATTACAAGTCAAATTAATTTAATATGCATGTTAATGGAACTTATTTGAGATAATAATGCTTTTATCTTTGAAGGTAAATATTACTGGCAAAGATCTAATGTGGCAAAGGGCACCCCATGCATGAACATCTATGCTAATTTATTTTTAGCTTACTGGGAATCCAACAAATACGGCACTGGAGAGGCAACCAAGTAAAGACAAACTGTTCGGTAAAGTGCATAAAGTGCTTTTCATTTAATAAATATAAACTTCCTCAGATGCATAAAAATATTAAGTAAAACACTTCTTATAAAACACCATGTGGTGAAAAGTTGACCTATCAGCATAGATTGCTGTGAGATCATAGTTACAAAACTATTAACCCTTTTCTTACACATACAAAACGTATTTCAAATCGGTTACACTGCTGTTAGAACCCTGCATATGTATATGAATACTTGTTACTATCTACAAAGTAAATAACTACTACATCATATACCAGTTTTTAAAATAAATAGATATACATATCAATAACTGTGGTGGTGGTGCTGCGGTAGCGTTGTCTCCTCACAGTAAGATGTTGTCCCATTCGATTCTCAGTTAGAGCGTCTTCTGTGTGCCGACATGCGTGAATGAGCATTCCTTCATTGAAGGTTGTGCATCAGGCCCGGGAAGTTGGCACGTAAAAATATACTGCCAATCATTAGCGGACCAGAGTTCCACTGTGGCGGCCCCTAACTGGGAAAAGCCGAAAGACACAACAACAGCATATACATATCAATAAAACAGAAAAATGTATATATATATATATATATATATATATATATATATATATGGGTCTGCTTCTATTCGCTGACAGCCCATTTCTCTGAAACCCATTTCGTTGACAGCTCATTTCATTGACAAACATTCTAGGTGGGGGGCTGTGCCTCCACACCCCCCCAAATATATATAACAACTCCACAGTCGCACAACAGTGGGGAGGGGGGCAAAACCCAGGTTTTTGCCTTGAATACTTTTGTCAATGAAATGAGCTGTCAACAAAATGTGTTTCAGTGAAATGGGCTGTCAGCGAATAGAAGTAGACCCATATATATATATATATATATATATATATATATATATATATATATATATATATATATATATATATATATATATATGTATATACAAAATAAAAGAAATATACACAATAAACAAATATAAATTAAACAACTGTCACTCTATTCTATGAGTTACGCAAATAACAACATAAAACAGAGAGAGAGGAAAGAAGAGGCTGTACTATAGCAAAACCTGAGCTAGAGGTGCTTATTAAGAAGTAATAATACATTACTACAAATAAGCAATGATACTTTTCTTAAAGACACAATTGATAAATACCCATATATATTATGAACCCTATCATCTAACCAGACTTTTTAGTTTGAAGATACATTTGATCGAACACGTCATTAATACCAAGGAAATAATAGGCATTAAGGCAAATCTGCCAATAGAGTTCAAGTTCTTCAAGTTTTAATGGAGTAGGGCCACCTCGAATGCCTTGTTTGACATGGTCTATAATCTTAAATTTAAATTTGTGGTCTGGTGCAGCTGAAATATGCTTAGCTAGTGCATTCTCTATCTTCCCCTTGTTTATAGCATATTGATGTTCATACACACGTTCATGGAGCCTACACTCCGTCTTTCCAATATAAAATACTGGGCAGGACTGGCACTTAGCTAGATAGACCACAAATTTAGAATTACAGTTATACCTATTCTTTAATCTATAGGCATGGTCATTGATCTCAAAAATGTTGCCCACATCTATAAACCTGCAATAATTACAAGACTCACAGTTATACATCCCTGGAAATTTAATTGACTGCGTCCTATATGACTCCAACAAATTCTTTATGTTGCATCCTCCCATATAAATAATTTTGGGAGAGTCGCCTAGTTTATTAAACATAACCGGGTCACACCTAAACAATTCCCAATTTTTACGAACTAAGTTCAATAGTAAGTGACTATCTAAACTACAAGTAGTGACCAAGCTAAGGGTGAAATCCGACTGGGTGTCTAACCTACTTGATGGATCATGTACTCCCGATACATCACCTAAAGGTAAAGTCTAAAATTGGACATAAAATAGGTGTATAAATACCTACAGACCTTTTAGTTTTCACTTTGGTGGTGAGGGAATCAATTAAATTATTTGGATAGGCATGAGCTAGGAACATGTTCTTTAACATGGAACATTCTATGTCAAAATCCCCATCCAATTATATAATCTTAACTGCTCTCATCAACTGGCATTTAACGAGCAAGTGTTTCTGATGGTGGGATGGCAGCTAGAATAATAGAGAAAGGAATTCGAGTAGGTGCTCTTCCTAAATATTTTTGACAAATAACAATTATTCACCCTGCCTTTTCTAAGATTAATGTCAAGATAAGCAATTTCCTCCCTGTTGAATGTTTAGGAAAAGTTCAAGAAGGATGTAGTATGATTGAAATATTCTACTAACCAATTTGCATCTGTCAAATCTCCCTTAAGGATTCTTTACTTGGTTGCCGCTCCAGTGCCGTATTTAGGTTCATAGGTAGGTACTAGGCTATTGGCCCTAGGGTCTATGTAAGCCTAGCCAAAAAGGTACCCTGGCTTTCGCCACCCAAGAAAATTATTTACCTGTGCCCCTGTTGAGCAGAGCCACAGAAGTGATCCCCGGGGTGAATTTCCTATTTCCCATCCAATCATCAAGATTTTTCTTGAAGAATGCTAATGAGGAGCTATGTTTGATATAGATGTGTAGTTTGTTCCAGAATATGGAAAGTCTATGGGGCAGGAATCTATCCCTCCAGCATGTTCTGTTTATTGTGGTGACAAGATTTAGGTCCCTAGAGCATGTAGCTCGGAGGGATTGGGATTTCTTTAAGTGGAGCATGTCCAACAGCTCTGGGTTTGACATAACTTTGTATGTTAGGCAGAGATCACCTCTGAGTAGGCGATATGCAATGGAGTAAAGCTGGAGTTTTTTGAGACAGTCTGCGTAGTGCTGTTTGAGGCTGGTAATCCTCTTTGTGAGGTATTTCTGCAGGCTTTCCAGTTGTTGTAGCTGTTTTTTGAGGTACATACCAAAAGGGGCATTGTACTCTATAATGGGTCTAATGAGTGACAAGCAGAGGGGAACAATGACCTCTTTTTTCCTGGACGAGAAACCTTTTGTGATGAGGTGTGCCATGTAGAAGGATTTCCCGACTACTGTGGAGATATGATTATCAAAGGAGAGATTACTATCCACCTATGTCCCAAGGTCTCATCACACTTTCATTGTTAAGTAGACTACCGCCTATGTGATAGTTCATGGGTACAGAGTTTTTACCAAAAGGGATGACAATGCACTTTTTGGCATTGAGCTTGAGGCCATGGCTTTGACACCAGGCATCTGTCTCAGTGAGGCCCTTTTGTAGGATGTCCACATTGTTAGGAGTTTCGATTATGGCTCCTAGTTTGCATTCATCTGCGTACTTCATTAGCCAAAGACCTTCTGTGTTAGCCTGTACTTCAGAGAAGTAGATAACAAACAGGAGAGGACCCACTACTGAACCCTGCGGTATTCCACTTGTCACTGGTCTGAAGTTGGATTTGGAGTCTGCTACTTTCACAGTGTGGGCTCTGTCAGTGAGCCAGTTGGCAACCCATCTTGTGACATAGGGATTTATGCCTAGTTTAGTGAGTTTATCTATAATTCCAGAATGGGGGATGGTGTTGAAAGCCTTGTAGAGATCTAGATAGGCTGTGTGAACCACCTTACCCTCATTTACGGCTTTGGTGACTGCTGCAAAGAAGTCTATCAGGTTTAGGATACATGATCTGCCTTTTACAAACCCGAACTGGGTGGGGTACAGAGTTTGGAGATTACCAAAGTCTTTGTTTATAAGTTCCATGATTATACATTCCATGGCCTTGCAGACCAGGCTCGTCAGGCTAATGGGGTGGTAGTTCCCAGTGTCCATGGTGGATCCCCCTTTGTGGAGTGGAATAACTGTCACTGTATGCCATTCAGTGGGCACAAAGCCTGAGGTGAGGCTGTGACTGAACATGGTACTTAGGTGGGGTGCCAGTTCATTCTGTAGTTTGTGTAGAACACAGCCTGGGATGTTATCAGGTCCCATGGATGCTGTGTTCTTGGCTTTGGAGAGTGTGTTTTTTACCTGTGCAGCTGTGATTACAGGAACTTTGCATTCTTCTGGTATACAGATGGGCCTTTAGGGGGTTAGAGGGGTGGTAAAGTTAGCACTGAACCTGTCTGCCAGGATGTTGGCAATATCAGTTGGTTCTGTATATTTAGTGCCATTGTGCTGTAAATCAGAGCAGATCTGAGTGTTGCCATTGAGATTCTTGACATTGCTATAGAATTCTTTGTAGCTGTCTTTAGAAACAGTGGTGATTTTGTTTTCGTAACTAGCTTTGGAGGATTTTATGAGGGATCTCAGCTTCTTACTCAGGCTGACCAGGGAGTTCCTCCAATCATAGGATTTTACTCTTTTTTTGCAGCAGTTTCTTTCTTCTATTGTAGAGTTTTTTTATGGCAGGGGACCACCAGATTGGCTTCCTTTTTTGGAGGATAGCATCTTTGTTCTTTTAGGGATAGCATGATCCATGCACTTGTGCAAGTGCATATAAAATGCATTTGTGTAGGATTCAGCAGTCGTACCTCTATTGTCAGTCTGGATGGGTGTCATGAAGTTTGCCACTTCTGTCTTAAGAAGCTTGAAGTTGGCTTTGGAGAAATTTTTTCTGGTGGTTTCCCTAATGGCAGGTGGGGGATGGTATGTGGATGTCTAGGGTGATTAGCTTGTGGGCGGATCTGTCCAACAAGAAATTGGCATCTGGTGTTGAACACTGGTCACCCATGTTGGTAATGAACAGGTCTAGGATATTGCTGCCCCTGGTGGGGGTGTGGATAATTTGATCCAATGTGTTAGAATTTATGAATTCCAGAAAACATTGAGCAAAAGAGTTAGTACATGAGTAGTTTTCCCAGTAAATGGTGGGGTAGTTGAAATCACCCATTATTAGGGTGTTAGGTTGTACCCTAATATTTGCCAGTGTATCAAGAAATGAGGAGTGGTAATCCTGGGGCATGGTGGGGATCTGTATCAAGCTACAATTTGGATTGTGGTCTTGCCCAGAGTTAATTGCACTTGGATAATCTCGGATGCATTATGCTGAGCAACTAGCCTGGAGGTGTGGATATCCTTAATGAATATGGACACGCCTCCACCTTTGGTGTTTTGATCCGGGTTAGGTGGCCGAAAGGTGTGGTATTAATTATAGCCTGGTAATGCAGAGGTGCTCTCTGGAGCTGTGAACCAGGTCTCTGTCACTGCACAGATGTCAATGTTCTCCAGTTTAAGGAGTGCCTCGAGTGAGTGCATTTTGAGGTTTAGACTTCTAGCATTGAATAGCATTACCCTCAGATTTTGCTTGCATGTACCTGTTACAGTGGAGAATTTGTCATTTGAGCCTTGCCTAAAAAAGGCACTATAGGGGTGCCAAGAGCCTTAGCCAGGATCGGGAATCCCAAGGGCAACAGGTTTAAGCCATCTCTTGCAAAGCATCGTGGTCTGTCGATCATGTCATCCCAGGCAGACAGATACTGGATCCCTTTATAATGACACCAGAAGCTTAGCCTGTTATTGAAGTCAGTCATTTTGTCCTTGTACTGTTGTATCATTCTGGGTGATGGCAGGATACTACTCAGGACTAGGGTCATACCTGTCTGGGCTAAAAGATTGTAGAGCTCCTCAAAGTCTCTTTTCATGTAGTCCAGGGAGGTACATCTCAGGTCATTCACACCAACATGGACAATGATGGAGTCATATTTGTACTATTTATATTTGTTGAGTTCAAGATGTTTTTCTGTGTTTTTCTGACTTGGTTTGTTTCATGGCATCCGGAGGGGTCCACAGTCTGAATTTGTTCTCTCAAGTACAGGATAAAGCTGAAAATGGAGACTTGACAGTATTAATAGAAGTTATGTCCAAACGGATGGAAACGCTACCTTCACGTTTAAAATTATTGGATCAACAACACCTTGTGCTTTGTAACTTGCTGTCAGCATCTAATATTAAGTTAACTGATCAAGAAACTGCTGCAAGTAACCAACCAGCTCCATTATCAATGCGTTTGGATTTAAACTTAAGCAATACTTTACAAGCAAGTGGTTAATTGTCACAAGGAGCTACCAGGAGCTTACAAATAAAAGAAGGAACTATTTCTCATGCTCAACAGGATAATGCTACTGCAGAGCTTATTAGGGTCCCCATTGTTATGGATTGGTTAAATGGGGGTTTTCATTCACTGTGGATGCACATAATTTATCTCGGGGACAACCGGCTGCAGGTAATGAAATTGTTAGTATTGCCAATATGCTTAAACTGTTAGTATTGCCAATATGCTTAAACTGTTAGATTTTAAACTAGTTAAACTAAAAAAAGCTGCAACTAGAAATGTCATACTTTAAGGAATGTTTGCAACAACGTGTGGTGCCCAAGGGTTTAAGGAGATTCCAGTACTCAATGTGCCTAGAGAGTAACTCTGTTTTCCATTCAGAATTGCTCCATTTATATGACAAACAGGGGTTTGAACTTTTGGAACTTATGATCAAACATTATGACCTATGGGTGGATACCATTTCTAAGGAAGTGACTGAACTAGATCATGCTTTTAAAGTACATATTGTCTTTAATAGATACCAATATGAATATGCTAGAATTTTTACTAGCATAGACCAATACCTGATGAAACTTAAAGCTACTAAAGTAAAAAAAAAACTACAGCGGGATTGTACAGCCTATGATAATGATTTAGATTATCCTAGCCCACCAAAATCACAGACTTGGGCACCTAACAACTTTTCAGGATCACAAGACCAGTTGCAGGAAAGTGGTTTAGCTCAGAATCCAAATCCAGTATCCCAGAGAAATGGTTTGCCCTTTAATCAGGGTGACACTACTGAGTCTATTCCTATAAGAAGAAGTGAAAGAATTCAGAACTTGAATGGTGGGGGACAACAACAGACTGAGAGCAATATTGCACAATACTCAAATTTTCAGAACCCCAACCAACCGGGAGATATTCCCAAACAACCAAATCGAACATGCAACAAGAACAATCGGAAATGCAACAAAAGGAAACGCTAGTTAGCAATCCTGATTCGAATGACAGTTTGACTATTATTAAAAATAAAACTGGTGACTTTCAAATTTTCAACTATTCGACAGTGGATATTAGCTCAGAAATTGTTGAACTTTTAGCTAAGTGTTATATGTATGTACCTTCACAACATATTAATGTTGGTAAGACAATTTTGGATATTAAAAGTTTCACTATCAAATTGAACCCGAATCTAATATTTGGGGAAAACAACAGTAATGGTTCAGAAATTGTCAACCTTTTGCGTGTTCCTAGTACTTTTAACCCACCATTACACCCAATTTTATAGACATTTGAACATTTGTGTGAATTAGACCTACAATATGTAGTGAGAAATTCTAGGAATAACTTTACTAGTAGGAATGTCAATAAGTATTAGTGGGAAGAGTTTAATTTTTTAAGATCTCTTAAAATTTGTATCTCCAAGCTTGCAAAGGGGGGTGGCTTGATCATCATGGACCAATGTGATTATGTAAAGCGTACGAAAACTATTTTAGCTTCAGAAGCATACCAAGCAGCTTCCCTGAATGAGGTTAATTCGGCTTATCAGTGCATCAAGGCTTATTTGAATGGCTTATTCACTGATGCCCGAAT
Source organism: Protopterus annectens (assembly GCF_019279795.1). NCBI lineage: Eukaryota > Metazoa > Chordata > Ceratodontiformes > Protopteridae > Protopterus > Protopterus annectens. The sequence continues at coordinate 280,456,458 of NC_056743.1, forward strand.
TGACATCGACATGTTTAACTATATGTCCATGCCATATCCAAAGATTCTGATGCTATTTGGTATCCCCAGGATCCATAAGGATCTGTCTGACCCACCAATGAGACCTTTGGTGGACGGATAAGACTAATGTGCTAAAGCTGTGGATTCTATACTTAAAAGATACTTGATGGATGAAAGTCAAGTATGTAAAGACTCTTGGTCATTTTTGAGAAAGCTCAGTGAACAAAGGTATAATGAGGATAACAACTTCCTCATTATAGATATGAAAGATTTATGCACATCTATCCCACACTTAGAGGGTATAGAATGGATAGAACAGAAGGAAAGGGGCCCCTGAAACAGAAATATCGTTGGCATCGGAGCTATTGGACATCATTTTGTCTAACAACTATTTCATTTTTGAGAAAGAATTCTTTCTACAAAAATAGGTGTTGCCAAGGGCTCCCCTTGTGGAGCAATTCTGGCAAATTTGGTGATGGCATTTTGGGAAACAGAATTTATCTTTAAGAAGGAAGAATGTAAAAATTTGATTCTGTTCTACATCCGGTTTCTGGATGATATTTTTATCATACTTAAGGGAGATTTGGTAGACGCAAATTGGTTAGTAGAATATTTCAATCATACTACATCCTTCTTGAAATTTACCATCACATTCAACAGGGAGGAAATTGCTTATCTTGACATTAATCTTAGAAAAGACAGGGTGAATAATTGTTATTTGTCAAAAATGTATAGGAAGAGCACCTACTCGAATTCCTTTCTCCATTATTCTAGCTGCCATCCCCATCATCAGAAACGCTTGGTCATTAAAGGGCAGTTGGTGAGAGCAGCTAGGATTATATCATTGAATGGAGATTTTGACAAAGAATGTTCCCTGTTAAAGAACATGTTCCTAGCCTGTGCCTATCCAAATGATTTAATTGATTCCCTCACCACTGAAGTGAAAACTAAAAGGTCTGTAGGTATTTATACACCTATTTTATGCCCAATTTTAGACTCAAATTTACCTTCAGGTGATGTATCAGGAGTACACGATCCATCAAGTAGGTTAGAAACCCAGTCAGATTTCACCCTTCGCTTGGTCACCACTTATAGTTTAGATAGTAACCTACTATTGAACTTAGTTTGTAAAAATTGTGAATTGTTTAGGTGTGACCCAATTATGTTTAATAAACTAGGCAGCTCTCCCAAAATTATTTATATGGGAGGATGCAACATAAGGACTTTATTGGAGTCAAATAGGATGCAGTCAATTAAATTTCCAGGGATGTATAAATGTGAGTCTTGTAATTATTGCAGGTTTATAGATGTGGGCAACATTTTTGAGATCAATGACCATGCCTATAGATTAAAGAATAGGTATAACTGTAATTCTAAATTTGTGGTCTATCTAGCTAAGTGCCAGTCCTGCCCAGTATTTTATATTGGAAAGATGGAGTGTAGGCTCCACTAACGTGTGTATGAACATCAATATGCTATAAACAAGGGGAAGATAGAGAATGCACTAGCTAAGCATATTTCAGCTGCACCAGACCACAAATTTAAATTTAAGATTATAGACCATGTCAAACAGGACATTCGAGGTGACCCTACTCCATTAAAACTTGAAGAACTTGAACTCTATTGGCAGATTTATTTATTTAACATTTGTTGACTGGGAAAGTCTAACTAGGTTCCACAGAGCCTGTTTTTAGCGGAGGCCCAGACAGAAATGCTCCAGATGCATGTCTTTGGAATGTGGGAGGAAACCGGAGTACCCGGAGGAAACCCACGCGAACACAGGGAGAACATGCAAACTCTACACAGAAGGCACTCCAGCCGAGAATCGAACCAGAGAACCTCTTGCTGTGAGGCAACAATGTTAACCACTGCACCACTGCACTGCCCTAATTCACCTTAATGCCTATTATTTCCCTGGTATTAATGATGTGTTCGATTACATGTATCTTGAAAAAAAAGTTTGGCTAGATGATAGGATTCATTATATATATGGGTATTTATCATTTGTGTATTTAAGAACAATATCATTGCGTATTTGTAGTAATTTACTATTACTTCTTAATAAGCACCTCTAGCTCAGGTTTTGCTATAGTACAGCCTATTCTTTCCTCTCTCTGTTTTATGTTGTTATTTGGGTAGCTCATAGAATAGAGTGACAGTCATTTAATTTACATTTGTTTATTGTGTTTATTTCTTTTATTTTGTGTGTATATATATATATATATATATATATATATATATATATAAATAAAATTTTCTGTTTTATAAATATGTATATGTATTTATTTTAAAAATTGGTATATGATGTAGTAGTTATTTACTTTGTAGATAGTACCTAGTATTCATAAACATATGCAGGGTTCTAGCAGCAGTGTTACCAATTTGAAATACATTTTGTATGTGTAAGAAAAGGATTAATAGTTTTGCATCTATGATGTCACAGCATTCGGTGCTGATAGGTCAACTTTTCACAACATGGTGTTTTCTAAGAAGTGTTTTACTTAATATTTTTATGCATCTGAGGAAGTTTATATCTGTTAAATGAAAAGTGCTTTATGCACTTTACTTTCCAGTTTGTCTTTACTTGGTTGCTGTTCCAGTGCCATATTTGTTGAGTTCAAGACGTTTTTCTGTTTTTATTTTTACTGGGAATCCACACAGGTTGTAGCAGGGAATTGTTTTTCTAGCTGCATCAGTTTTTATAAACAGTAAACAATATCTTTATGTTATGGCAAGAATCTGAGTCAGAGCTAATGAAGTTTTAAGAATTTTGAATAGATGTACTACCTTCTTAAACTTTCTGATGGATTATTCAGAGAAGGAGATTGTTTTTCTGGATGTTTGTATTGCCAGGAATAATGCTAGGATTTTTTCCACTAAGACATATAAGAAAGAATGTAAGAGGAATCACATTTTACACAGGAGGACTATGCATCCACCTTATGTCTATCTCAATATAATGCATGGACAAGGCATGATACCTTTTAGATTACGTTGCAAGGATTCTGATATTCGATGAGCTATAACTAGGTTTAAAAAGGAACTCCAATGTAGAGGGTTCTGTAAAAATGGAACAGATCAACATTTGATTGCAGTTAATTTTGACAGACAGTATACAGTGAGACCCTATTTCTCAGATATTTTAGATATTCCAGTTAATCAAAAGAGTGATGATGCATGCCCACTACGGATTTCAATACCATTTTCATCGGATGTGAAAGTCATCTGCAATGTCTTTCATAGAAATTGCTCTATTTTTAGGTATGATGAGAATATTAGTAGGCTAGCAGGTTTTGAGCTTAGATTTTTCTTTAGGAATAAAAAAATCTTTAAAATGTATGCTATGTTATAAACAGTATAAAAATAGTGAGAACTTTTCTGCCCATCCTGTAAGTACCCACCTCAATACAAATACAATTTATATGCTGATTGCAATGCATGCAATTTGATTTATTTAGCCAGATGTAGATTATGCCCATCTTTTTATAAAAGCATGACAGATCATTCATTGAGAGACCATGTCCATGAATCTATACATATATATATATATATATATATATATATATATATATATATATATATATATATATATATATATATATTATACATTAGCATTAGAAGATCTGAAATAGGAATGCATTATCTAGGGACTGGATTAGAAAACAATTTTATTTTTATGACCATAAAGTTGATAATAGATGATGTAAGAATTGGCGGTCTTATAAATAAAACTGAAATGAGTGAAGCTAGAGGGATAATTTCATTACAATCTCATAAGGGGTTTGGTTTGAATGAAGTGGTGTCGCTGAAACCCCAATTGAGATCACATGCTCTTTTTAAATGATTGGGATTGGCTGATCATTATTATACTATTTATTTGTAAATTTTTTGATTTGCTAATGTGTTTTAAATGTTTTGATGAAGTGATTTGATGTGCCAATATACAATATGCCTGTGGATATAACTAAGTTTTATGATGTATGTATTTTTATGATCTGAGGAAATATCCATTGATGTGAAAGTGGTAATCTGTTTTGATTAAAATTCTCTTTTCCTCAGGGTTGTGTGTACTCATTTGTTTTATGAGCTTTTAAAATGATACACATGATGAGCACTGTACTACATAAACCACCTGCTGTGTTGATCAGTTCCCATTCCTTAAAGTAACAGACATATCATTATTAATGTCAACAGAGGTTTTATTTTCTACTAAAATGTCTTTACAGTAATCATACCTACCACATATATTTGTACCTTTAATGTCATTAAGATGGTTGCTAGTTCCAACTTTCTTTTTTTAAAATAACCCTTTATATTTTACCAGTTTTATAAACAAACTGTGATTCATCACCCACAACAGAAAACAAGCCAGAATTGGTATCAAGCACATTCCAATTACTCCTCACAATGTCCTTAACATCCCTTACTTTATCGGAATAAATTCAAAACCAGGGACTTGTTAAAGCTAACATTCCTAGATGTCTTAATTCCCACACCATCAGGGCTAATCCCTAAAAGGAGCTTGTAATGAAAACCTCATTCTTTAAAAAAATTCAGCTTTAATTCTGTCAAGCACAGTTCTAGTGTATCCCTAATATAAAACATATCACACAACTTTTCCATTTCATGAAAAAGCACTTCTTTGTTGGAAGCCATTTTCACCACTCTAATTAATTGACCTTTGAGAAAAAGGTAAGCATACCCAAAAATGTACAAGCTGCATCAAGTTAAGATTTGGTATTTTAGACACGGTAGATGTTGACTTTTGCACTGGTAATTGGGAGACAGATAAAGAATATAAAGAGTTATACTGACAGTTGAAGTTATATGTGACTACACATCCAGGTATCAATAAAACTGAGGGCAGCTAAACTGTAACCTTGTAAGTCACAGTATTGTAACAGGGTTCTTAAGATTTTCTAGTATATTTTAATAGCGTTTATAATTGTATTACTTGTTAAATTTCAGGTAGATTATTATAGTAATAGATTTATTAAATATTAGTTTCAAATGTAGTAGTTATAATAAGTTTTAAAGTGACTTGTTATGCATACCTTGGTCAATTATTTAATTGTAGTTAACTGTTTGCTGTGGCTATACAAGGTTGTTGTTTTTGTGGCGATGTTATTAAGTTCTGAGGAAATCTGGTTGTTTGGGCAAAAACGTCTCACTGTTATTTGGGCATTAAATGAGTTTTTTATTTTTGTGAGGTGTCCTGAGTCTTCTATTAAAATCTACTGTGATTTATAGTTATTTTAGGACTTTGTGCATGTTTACTGTGTAATGCATTAAATCTCTTGCAGTGGACACCCATGTGGTATATGCAAATGACCCCTTAAGAACCTACAGGCGTTTCAGCTACAAGACTTCTAAATGCCCATGACTTCTTACTTTTTAAGTCTTAATTGGTATATTCAGGAAAATAAAGCTTTGGTGTTTTACGACTTCAACAATATAGCATAATTGGAATGTGTGATTATACTTTAGAAACACAGAGCTTAAAAATCAAGCCCAATATACATAAACATTAGGGGGGGGCTGAAAAATATCCCAAATAATATCCAAACCAAAGGGTAAAAAAATTAGGCAAACAATCTATTCAGTAACAACTGCAATAAATCAAATCCTGGTCCTCTGGGTTATAGTCAGAATGTATTCCTTCCACATCACAGAACTGTCAAGAATAATAGTTTAAGTCTATTAGCAAAACACAGTAGCAATGACTTTGTGTACAGTTTTATGAGACCAAAAAACTATATTTTTATGATTAGAAGAGTCAAAGTTGTGTTTAGGCAAAAGGTATTATTAAATACATATCAGTAAAACTACATTCCAGGCCAAAATTTTACAGTGCTAACAAAACCTTGGAAATGTTAAATAAAACATGTTCTATAAAAAGGGAGGAATATCACTGTGTCTGGAGACTTGTTTAACATAAAATGCATAACAAAAATATGAACCTTGACCATGGTAATGTTAGGTTACAACAACTGATAATAAAAGCCTGCACTTTGAGGTATATTTACCTGAATGAAAAACTAATTAGTAAGATCATCATCTGAACCCTGACATGAAAGAGAACCAATTTCTATTACAATTTTAACAGTATCTTCAAATATTAATGTACATGTATTGATTTTTAGATATATGAGGAATAATATTTCTAGGTCTCCATGCTTCAACAAGCTTCATGAATGCTGAGGCAGATATTTAGCAAGATAATTAATTTCCAACCAAGTAAGTATAAAGTTCAGAAATAAATTTAAAGAATTTTTAGTTTCAATAGTTCCTTGCTCCCTGTCTTCTTAATATACTTTAAGCTGTAGCTTTTCTTGTAAATCTAATGACTACAGAGTTCTGATGCAATATTCACTTTGGGCAATTACTGAAAGTCGCTTTGCCTACCTCCATTTAGGAATACTAATGTCATTGGTGATGCATTGCAAACTTAGCATTGTAGTGAAAGCAAATGTCACCGCTATTTTATTTTAGAAGGCAGAACTTGAACAATTTTAATTGCACATCCCTTCCATAAGTAGTTGGTCATCCTGTTTACAGGATCTCAGACAAATCTTGGAATTGTTTGCAATTTCACTAAAGACCTGTCCTTTCTGCTTGCAATTATTCAAATTTTCAGTAAAGGTTTCTTGGGCAACAGAAAGCAATAGACAAACAAATAAATAAATACATAAGCAAATAGGCAGAGACTGACTTTGAATTTCAAGGTCCAATATTTTTTTCTGCAAAGCGCTTAGATCTTTGGAAACAGTTTGCACCGTGGCCTAAGAAAATACAGTTGTGTAAGTTGTACTTGCCTAATACAATATGTTCATATTTTACACTGCTGCATTAGCCTGTTGGTAGTATTCTTCCATGGACACATTATCCGACCAGCTTCCCACAAGCTCTAACCCCTCTCACACAGTCGTTCTAGCTAACTATGAGCTAATCTTTTTGCAGCCAGAGTAACTAAAAATCTTCAGAACTTTCTTGCTCCTAAGTGTTAAAAAAGGGAAATTCATCCCAAACCAAATTACAACAATAATAACAATAACACCAGTTAGTAACAACAACAATATAAAACATTGTTAACCATGCTAATTATGTACAACAAAGGGGATAGTTGGTGGGTGTGGCTACTGAAGCAGAGAAGAATTTGAACATCTACTGTTATAGTTAAGTACAACTTACCCAGCTGTACTATGTTCATTATTCTCACTGCTGCAGTTGCCTATGTGTAGATTACCATAGCTTATCCAACCTGGAAGGAGGAAGCATAAGGGTCCATAAACTCCTGCAGGATGGTTCTTTTAAATCCTGCTTTGGACCCAGAAAAGGAAGGTAATTTCTAGTGCTTTGTAAATGTATGTATGGAAGACAAAGTTGCTTCCTCTAGAATTCTTCTAGGTTCTACCTCTTTCCTGTATGCCATCGAAGAAGATAATAATGCACTGTGTAATGAGCCTTAACCCTGTCTGGAATCGTTTTGCCATGAAGGTAGCAACAAAACACAACAGCTGAGGACAACAATCTTGAAATAGTCTGTTTAGACATGGATTGACTTTTCCTAGTCCTAAAATAGGAAATATTTAGTCAATTTTTCTGAAGGAATTGGTTTTGTTAAGATAGCACCAGCATTGTCTATAAACATTCACTGTATGAAGAATCTTTTCTCCTTTGTTCTGAGGGTCTGGATAGAAAACTGGGAGATTTATGGCTTGATTCAAAGTGAACTCTGAGACCACCTTAGCATGAATGAGGGGTTGATCCTCAGAGAGATCCTATTCATATGGAAAACCAGATAGGGTTCTCCTACCATGAGCTTGCAACTCAAATGCACATCCTGCAGATGGCACAGCAATAAGGAGGACAGTTGTCTAAGTAATGAACCTCACATCAACCAAAGAGGCAGGTTTGAAAAGTGTCAAAATCAGTTTTTCCAGCACAAAACTGAGTTTCTATAATGTTGTAATTTCCTTGTGAGTGGGTGTCATGTAAAACACCCTTTTTAGAAATTTTTCAATTATGAACAGAGAAGAAAGAGGAGGATCCATGGGAAGACAAGCTATAAAGGATGCATGATGAACACTGATAGAAGCACTGAGAAGAAACAGAAGATAATAACTCACAGAAATGTTTGAGCACCAGAGTTACAAAACCCAGATGGCACCCTGGGTAATAGCTTGGCACCAACTAGAAAAATTTTCCATTTGCAAATATATGAATTTCTAATAGCTGGCTATCTTGCCTCCTTTTATATCTGCTGCATGTTTTGTGAAAAAGTTGCATAAAAGATATCAACATTGAATCGTCCAGTTAGTCCAGGGAAGTTGGTTGATGTTGGATTGTATCATAATGCCCTTGTACTTTGTGAGTTGATTCAGTTTGTGAGGAAGCTTGTGGTAATTGCCTTTGGCCAATTCTATAACAATGGAGAACCAATTTTCCCTGCACATGAAGGGAGTCACCACAATGATCTTCAGCATATAATTTTGAATCTTTAGAAGTACCTAGGAAATCATTGGAAGGATGGAAAAGCATATAGGAACATTCCAAACCAAAGGAATGTAATTGCAGCTCTTCTCTTGGCTAGGTTGCAAGGACTTTTAGAACAGATTCCTGAAGCAGAATTTGTCTTAGTTGTCTACTTTGAAAGAAAGTAAGCAGATCTACTTGAGGTATTCATTACATCTGGATCAATTCCTGGAAAACCTCTGAATTAAGCACTCGGTCTTGAGGATCTGTCCAGTACCTGCTGAGTTTGTCATTATGTTTTTCCCTGATGATATAGAAGAAGTCTGAAGCATTACAGATTCCTGAAGATCTAATTTTCAAGCTATCACTGCAAGTCAGCATGGGATGTATGACCTGGTACCCCCTTGTTTGTCTAAGTACCGCATTGCTGTAGGGTTGAATATGCTGGGTCCACATGTTTTTGAGGTAGCACTGAAATATTCTGATGTGCAGTCTGGCAAGTGGTATTATGTGACAAAGATCAACAATGGCTCTAGTAAATCTGCCTCACATCCAGGAACCCTGTGTATCACAAGTGAGTCCCATGATAAACAAGTAGAAAAAGCACAAAAGAGATGGGAGAATATAGATTTTCCAGCGCCAAGGTAGACGACTGACTTCACTTCCTTGTTATTTGTGAAAAATGAAAACTAAAAACACTTAAGCTCTACTATACTAAGCAATAATAATAAAAAGTCTAAAACTTCCGATGCTAATTCCTCTTAAATGTAGGTAACGAAGAAACAAGCTTATTCACTGGAATAACTCAGCTTTAATTCTTGATGAATGCTTTTCTCCACAAACTGGACTTAATCAGATCATTATATTATATAAAAAGCACAAAGGATCATAAATCATGACTGACAACCTCATATATAGAAATGACACAAATCTACAACTAAAGCTAGCCTAAGAAACTAACACAAGTAATTTTTTACAATCCAAACAAAACACAAATAAGAAACATAAAGCATACTAATTAAACAAAGTCCAAATAAACTGAAGTACAGAACTAAAAATGAACTCCTAGTCTGTCTTCACACAGGGAGAAGGTATCATAAAACTCACTTTACTAAAGGCTATTTAGCTCCAAGGTGGCAACAAGATCCTTCCGAAAATGGGTGTTAAACAGAACAACTATAAAGAAAAGAAATCAGTGAGCTGAAGTGAGGAAGGGAGTTTGTGTTTGGATCAAGAAAACAGCACCCATTGCAGTAACTTTGGTAAAGATGCGATATAAAAAATCTTGGACAGCCCAAAGAATAATGCAGAAAACTGACAATATGACAAAGACACATAAATGTTTAGGTATCTCCTGAAATTGTGTGCAAGCGTAATGTGCTAATAAACATCTTTGAGGTCTAACTTTATCATACCCAATGGTCTGGAAGAAGTGCTAATACAGACTAAAGAATTAATATCTTAAACTCTGGTACTATTACAGACAGATTGAGAAAGGAGAGATGCAAAACTGGTCTCCATGAGAGTTCTTTCTTTGGGATCAAAAACATTCTGGAATACAAGTGTTTGTCTATGTTTTCTGCAGGGATCTATGACCAATGACTGTGGATCACTTCAGGATGCAACTCTGGTTGGGAGGAAGAGGAGGGATCAGCCAGAAAGGAATGTGAGATTTTGTCCATTTCTAGCAGAAGCCTTCCTGAGTTGCTTTCAAACCTCATTTATATGAAACTTTCTGACATCAAACCAGGGCACCGAAGATCAGATACTGTGAAGTTGGAAGAGGATTAAAGAAAGGAGGAGGGGGGAAGTGAATAAGTCTCAGTCACTCTATCATAGTCATTTGGAAGATGGTGTTTGACCTTATATATGGAATTTTCTTTTTTGGGGGGGTGGATTAGACCCTCCAATCATTTCTTCTTAAGAGCTTGCCTGTTATGAGGCAGTGTTGTTTTCTTGTTTTTTGCACTTTGCAAGGGGCAGAGGGTTTGAAAGGGAAGAATCCGGGATCCTGAGAAATCCTAGAATCTCCCTGCATTAATTTTCCTCTCTCTTCCCATTGTTTGATGACCTGTTTAGCAGCAGGCAAAAAAAATAAACTATGACTCTAGAGAAGAACTCAACATTTCTGACTTGAACTCATCTGAAATGTTTGGGTTACATAACCAAACAAATCTTCTCAAAACAGTAGCGAAGTTGAAGCCCTGAGTAGAAGATGAAAGAAAAAAAAAAGTCCCTCACCCTGTCTGCCCAACCACTTATCCTTCTTACCCCAGGAACTATGGTGGATGTGGAAAGGAGCTTTTTTGCTGCTGAAGCCATAGGTTTAATGGCAGCCAGGCCAGCTCTAAGATGATAATAAAGATATTTATTAGCTTGAGAAACTCTACAGATATTCTTCGATTTTTTACGAATTGATAAGACAGAATCAGGTTCATTACAGGCAGCTTTTAAGGATCCTCCAATACTAGTAAACTAAGAGGAATGGGAAGCAGTATCAGGGCCTTCTTTTACAAGGAAATCATAATATCTGCCCAACTTAGGATGACATCTTTCTGTTACCAAGAAAATACATCCCTTAAACTGGAAATTGTCTTAGAGAATGTGAAAGCCTCCATCTGCACAACCTCAGGCTCACTGCATGAGGACTCAAACTCTTGGGCCAAAGAACCATTGGGTGACCAAACCCTGGCTCTGTCAACATCAGAATAATTAGAGCAGGCATCCCCTTTCTTACAAGAAGGAGCATGCCTCTCAACTGTCCAAGATTTTCAGAAAATGTCCATATTTTTGCCTCATATTTTTGGTCTGTTCTTCATAAAATGTGTGATTTTCTGGCAAATCATTGGGATGATCTAAGGAGTGTAGTCACTACATAATGACATATATTTGAGTTTCAGACTTCCAATCCTTTAGAAAATGTATGGTAACACAAACCTTGTTACTCTAGCAACTTTCTAAGTTTAAAAGAGCAATATTTAAAATCTGTACCTATTGTTGGGCCTTTGTCCCCCATTTTGTCTGGCTTTGTCCAGATTTCTTAGGCTAAGAGGATGAGAGTTATGAGAAGGAGTACAAATATTACTTGGAGGTATATGGCACCCAGAACTGAATGACTGTAATAAACCCCTGGCCAAGATAATAACATAATTTGTATAACATAAATTATCTCCTTATTTTCTTTGTGATTAATTTTCTGTTTCTTTCTTACAACCCTCACAGGAGAGTGACTAGTGATAGCATATCACAGAGGTATCTTTCTTCGGGCACCATGAGAAAATTCTCCTGAAATATTTTCCATGCACAAAATGGATGATTCACCCATGCTCAAGCTGAACACTAAAACAGCCAAGGAGGACATACCTGACCCTTGGTCTATAGTGTAAGGCAAAAAACAATAGAGGGATTCAAGGAAACAAGTAAATGACCTGAGGAACCAGCAGTGGCCACTGCAGAGTCACCCACCACCAGCTGAGGCATTGAAAAAGCCTACACTGAAGGCAAGGACTCATGCTTTAATTGTTATTTCTTTTTAGGTATGTTTGGAGATAAACCAGCAGAAGAGAAATAAGTATCCATGCTGCAGATGGTGAAGAAGAATGACTGTTGGTAAGCTATGCTTGTAAGAGTCATTCATAAGGTAACTTGTCATTAGTAAGCAAGAATGGCACACAACACTTCCAAAACTATAATAAATTACTAACAACACAGTTACATCAGCAGAGCAGCATACAAACTTCTTCTGTCCATATAGTCACAAAGTTCCAGAAATTAGCGGTCATGTAAATGCACATACAACATTAAGTCAACACAAGGAAAACACTAGAATTCACATAAGGAACACTTTCCCCAAAGAAAGATACATTCCAACTGTCAAAATACTAAAATAAATGTAAGTAAACACATAATAAGCCCTTAGGGCATGAAATGACAGTCTATTGTTAAAAAACAGATCTTAAAGATACAATAACGGTAATGGAGGAACATGAACCGACATACTTAAAAAGCTATTATTCCTAAATTAATATACCTCAAACTTCACCAAAACAATGTAAACAGTAAAAAATATAATACAATATAACAATATTAATTATGTAAAAAAAATAAATAAATAAAAATAAAAAGAAAACCACAAGTGATAATGGAGCACTATATCACACAAAATGAACTTTAATCCACTGGTTTAGCGCTTTCAGCCCAAGAATTAGGCCTTCATCAGAACAAAGTGTTAAAAAACTGTCTCATTTTTATACCATCATCAATACACATCACACCAATCAAATCTCATTTTACTTAAACAATGTAAAAACTGTTTAAAATGTGTTTAAATAAAAATGCATTTTAAATAAAGCATACATTTCTAACAAACATATAAACTATTTACATTTGTTGTAATAAGCTTTTCTTTTCAACACAGCTTTGTAGTTGACACCATTGTTAAGCCCTGGTGCCCTGCATGCATCTAATAAAACCTGCTATTTAAACTCTCTAAAATCTAGTTCCCCATCTCTGTCTCCATTAAAGCCCAGTGGAACATGATCTATAACTGTAAAAAGAAACTTAACACTGTTATTGCTACTGACACAGTTTAAAGTGTGCTTGTAAAGAGCATTATTTTTCTTTTTGATGGCATAATAGTGTTCATACACTCTGTTTTTAAGTTGCCTATTGGTTTTCCCAATATAGAATGAAGAACAGGTGGAGCATTTTGCCATGTACACCACAATGTAGAGTTACAATTAAAAATGCCTGTGTTAATTATGTGTGTGGAAGGGGTCTCAAAAAAGGGTTTTTAACTATTTGGCAGGAAGCAGTGGCCAACTGCTACTCCAGAGATGGATCTGCACAAGGCAGGAAGAAAGTATTGAAACTTTTTTAGTCACTCTGGCTGCTTTTATAGTTCCTTCCAAAAGGGATTAATGTATAGGCAGCTAGAGTGAATGTGTGAGAGGGGGATACAACTTTTGGAAGCTGGGTGCGTACTGTTTCCTTGGCAGGATACAACCCCATAGGTTACAACTGCAGTACAAATGAAGAATGTTGAAAGCAGCTCATATTTGGTAAAACTAGAAATAAGTTTTAATCTCAAATGATTCTATCAGCAAATTAGTTAAAGCTTTATATAATGAATAACTGAGTCTTTAAGAGCTCACAAGGAGAACAGGGTGTTGTTATTTTTTTCCCTGCTTTTTCTTCTTCCCTTCCATCTGCCATTCTGCATCTTCACATTCATTAGTTTTCAAACACGTAAACATTGCTACTTTCTTTGGCAAAGTTGTAACTGTTTTCACAGGCTTAGAAGCAATAACTTGCATATATTTCACCTTTCCAGTATTCACTATTTAGTTGGAAATTTAAAATTACAACTTAAAACAGCAATAAACGCAGTCAGCTAATGAAGTCTCAAACTAAATACCACCAAGCAATAAGAAAGAACATAAGTAAAGACACCTGGTATATTTTTAATGCACAATGGACAATATAATTCAGTAACTAAGGTGTGACAAAATGAAAATACAGCTGAATTGCAAAGATACTCCTTCAATCAGTCATCCAAAAATGCTGCAAGTGACATGTTTTAACAGCAAACGAAAAGGAAGGATTGAAAAAGATGTTTACAGTAGTTAGTACACAACTGAAAGAATTAGGATTGCTAGTAAACATTATAAAGAGTATAGAATACGCATTTCACAGAGACTTTTGCTAACAAAGAAAAGTTTCAGGTATTAGAAATATATTTTGCTAAAGAAAAGATAGGATAGAAAATAAAATTCAGAAGAGATGTTACAAATTAGTAAGTTTGAGAGCACAAAGCATGCGATTTGAAAAGAAAATATATGGCAAAACAGTATTTTTGGAAATGGAAACATATATATCAAATAAATGCTCATTAGTAGTAGACTTGTATTCAAAGAATTTTGGAGAAGAGGCTAAATTTTATTAATGATATTTTTAATGTAGAACAAGACGAGTTATATGATGCAGCTTGTTTTTAACAGTGTAATATTTTGCAGTGCACATCTGTATGCACAGAAGATATGCGCGTGACACCACAGTCTGTAATATTCTGCAGTGCACACCTGCAAGCTCAGATGTGTGTGACTCCACAGCCTGTAATATCCTGCAGTGCACACCTGCATGCTCAGATGTGCATGTGACACCACAGTCTGTAATATTCTACAGTGTCCACATGCATGCTTAGATGTGCATGTAACACCACAGTATGTAATATTCTACTGTCCACACCTGCATACTCAGAAGGCATGCGTGAGACCACGGTCTGTAATATTCTACTGTACATATCTGCATGCTCAGAAGATATGCCCGTGACACCACTGTCTGTAATATTCTCCTGTGCAAATCTGCTTGCTCAGAGATGTGCACATGATACCACAGTCTGTAATATTCTACTGTGCACATCTGCATGTCCAGAAGATGTGTACGTGACACCGCAGTCTGTAATATTCTACTGTGCACATCTGCATGCTCAGAAGGTGTGCATATGATACCAGAGACTGTAATATTCTACAATGCACATCTGGATGCTCAGAAGCTGTGCGTGTGATACCAGAGACTGTAAAATTCTACTGTGCACATCTGTATGTTCACAAGATCTGTGTGGGATACCACAGACTGCAATATTTTACTTGCAAAGCTCTGTTATTTTTTATTTATTTATTTTTTTATGACTAAATTATGGGATTTGCAAATTCAATCCACATGTGGAGTTTCCCCTTATTACAGGGTACATTAATCTCAGAGGTAATGCATTTAAAGATTGAGAGGTCAAATCTCCACATGGGTAATAGTAGAGGATTAAAGCCCTGCATCAAATTTTTAGGTTGGCCCAAGCTTACTTCCCTGATAGGGAGCTAAATTTTCACTGATAACCTGTACTTCCAATTTTTAGTTTTAATTTTGCAGTCACCTTGTAGTTAGCTGTTTTCTCCTTCTTCTCCCTGTATCTCCTGGCATTCTCATAAAGTGATATCTTAAACAAGCTTCTCCCTGGGTTTTCTGTTGTGATGTGAGGGTTATTATGCTTCTGTTCTAGCTCCTTCTTTATGGTGGCTGTGTGATATCCATCTATATGAGAGTGTATTCTTCAGGTCTGTTGGATTCCTCTAAAAAACATGAAGGCTAATTGGTTATTCTATACTGTCCAGATATGTATTATTTACACTTGTGGCCTGCATTGTGGCTGAAAAGCAACCATGATGGCTCATTCATTCATTCATTCATTCATTCATTCATTCATTCATTCATTCGTTTACTGGTAACCAAATTAATTAAATTAAATACAAATGCTGATGGTACCAACTTGCACCTTTCTTTTCCACAGGTGTGGGTGGTAGTGACAGAAACACAGTCAGATACAAAAAGCAAAATGCTACTACATGGGGCAATTTGGCTATTTCAATTTCTATGTTTTTCTTCCATAATTCATTATGGAAAGAACAAAGTTGGAGTTTGTGTCCATTGTGCAGAATCTGGGTGTTGTTATGAAAGACAATCTGATACATAAAGCCTACACGTCCGCAGTATCAAAGTCTTGTGTTACCATCTGCAGAATATGGGCATGATCAAGTATCTTATACTATCATAGGATTTTACTAGGGTTATGCATGTTGTTGACTCAACCCACCATGATTACTGCAATGTTTTAAACCTAAGTCTTCTTGAAATCAGTCTCGATTGCTCTGTAGAGCTAAGGTACTAATGGAATAATTCACTTGGTATTCATATCAGCTCTCTGGAGTTTGCATTTACTGATGGTTTTACTGAGGTTTGTTTTGAGGGTTTTATTATTGTGATTATAATAAAATAATAATAATAATAATAATTATTATTATTATTACTATTCTTATTAACATACAAATACACATGCGTTTCTTCCGGACCTGTCAATCTTCTACCAAGTGGCTCATTTACTGCATTCACAACTTCATACAAGGCTGTCACTCTGCAGATTATTACTCTCAAGCCAATATCCAGGGTGAGAATCAAACCCTGAATTTTGTATCTCTGAGGTAAAGATTTTAACCATTATGGCAACCTCTTACTTATCCAGGAAAGAATTATTAGTAATTGTCTTGAAAATCCTGCAAGAATATTCCTACATTCTTTTCATTCTTAATATCTCTCCTGTTGAATTCACTATCTCCCCAGCTTCAGAAGTGTAACATTATGTGCTCATTCGAGAGGACCATAAAAAATTTATTTTTTCATCAAACCTATTGGTCTAGCTTATGACTATTCAGTATATTATCCAGACTGGATAATGGTACATTATCCAGCTAATTTTATAAATTTGCTATTGTATTTCATGCATTCATTCATGCTTTACTTTTATTTTAAGTTCATAAAGTTTCAAGCTATGAACTAAAATGTACACTACATTGGATAAGATGACATCAGTCTATGTTTACAGCTATAAACACCAACCGTGGGTAAATCCAGCATTACCCACACCCAGCCGTGGGTTATTGCTATATTATACAATGACCGGCTATTAACATTCTAAAATGAGCACGCTGATTGGTCAGCCTGACCAGCATGCCCTAGAAAAAAGTCCTGTTAATATATGCTATGGAAACTCTATTTTATTTTATTTTTTTTTTAAATAAAGTTTCAAAAACAGGAGACTTCTAAAGAACAAGACAGACGGGTGAGAGAAAAATAAAAGGATAATCATGTACATTATGTAAAACTACGGAAACATACCTGATTATTCTTTTATTTTCTCTGTTCTGTTTCTCCTGTATTTTGAAAGTGTCCTGATTACTTTTCTTTTAAAATTAAGAACATGGAAAATACTACATGCAAACTATGAAGGGTCCTGCAACTCTAAAACCGACCAAAAACAAGAATCACAATTTAGCTGCAATTTACAACTGTCTGAAGTAAACCAGCCCCACTGAAACACTGGAATCTGGAATAGCAAGGTTCTCTGTAATATAAGTTGTACACATGTTGCTCTTTTCTCGTTATTCACTGGTTCAGGGAATTTAACACTTTCCATTATTTTGGTGTCAGATTGTGTGGAGTCACTCAACAACAGGTACAGGTATGACTCTGTCATCAACCATGTGGGTGTGAATGACCTGAGATGCACCTCCCTGGACTACATGAAAAGAGACATGGTGGAGCTCTCGAATTATGTGGCCCAGGCAGGTATGACACTAGCCATCAGCAGTATCCTACAGTCACCCAGAATGATACCGCAGTACAAACAAAAAAATGATTGACTTCAACAAATGGCTGTTTCTGGTGTCATTCTAAGGGGATCCAATATCTGTCTGCTTGGGGTGACATGACTGACAGACCTCGATGCTTTGACAGAGATGGCCTGCATCTGTCTCCCCTGGGTTTCTGGGAACTGGCTAAGCATCTTGCCATCCTACAGTGCCTTTTGTAGGTGGAGTTCCAAAGACCAAATTACCACCATAACAGCTATAAATAAATGCAATCTGAGGGTCATGCTGCTCAATGCTAGACGTCTAAATCTCAAGATGCACTCACTCGAAGCACTCCTCAACATGGAGAACATCTACATTTGTGTTGTAATGGAGACCTGGTTTAAACCGGCAGAAAGCACCCCTGCACTATCAGGGTATAACTCATTCAACACCTTTCAGCCCCAAAACATGGACCGAAGCTCCAAAGGCAATGGTGTCTCCATATTCATAAAGGATATGCACACCTCCAGACTAGTAGCTCAGCATAATGCATCTGATATACTTCAGGAACAACTAACATTGGGTAAAAGTTAAATCCAGGTCTTAGCCTGCTATAGGTCCCCAACCATGTCCCTAGACTCTCACTCCACATTCCTAAGCACCCTGGAATCTATCAAGGTCCAACCCAACACTCTCATACTAGGAGACTTCAAATACTCCATCAACTGGGAAAGCTATTCAAGCACCAATGCACTGGCCCAACACTTCCTGGAATTCATCAGTTCCAATGCCCTGGACCAGCTCAATCTTACCCCCACTAAAGGAAGCAACATCCTTGACCTGGTTATTACTAACATGGACAACCGTTGCCCTACAACAATAGTCAATTCTTCCCTGGTTAGATCTGACCACAAACTAATCACCATGTAAATCCACATCTCACCCACACCCCTCGCAAAGGTATCCATGATAAACAACTTCTTCAAAGCTGACTTTGGACTCCTAAAAAACAGAGGTAGCTAACTTCACAGCACCCATGCCAATGGAAAATAGATGCATGACTGCTGAATCATACATCAATGCACTGTACGAACATATACATAAATGCATGGAGCTAGCCATACCCAACAGAACCAAGACTCTCTCCTCCAAAAAAAGGAAGCCAGTCTGGTGGTCCCCTGCCATTAATAAACTCTACAACAGAAGGAAGAAACTGTTGCAGTAAAAGGTGAAGTCCCAAGACTGCAAAAATTCCGATTAGCCTCAACAAAACGTTGAGATCCCTCATCAAAACCTCCAAAGCCAGCTATGAAGGCAAAATTGCTGCAGACACTAAAAACAACCACAAAGCCTTCTTTAGTTGTATCAAGAATCTCCAAGGCAATACCCAAATTTGCTCTGAGTTACTGCACAATGGTACCTCCTATACTGAGCCAACAGATATTGCTAACATGCTGGCCGACAGATTCATTGCCAGCTTTACCCCTCTCTCCCCCCTAAAGGACCAATCTCAATATTAGAAGAATGCCAGGCACCCTGCATTACTGCAGCACAGGTGAAAGCTGCATTGTCTAAGGCCAAGGATATAGCTTCCATGGGATCTGACAATAACCCTGATGTGTTCAACATAAATTACAAAATGAACTGGCACCACATCTGTGTGCTCTGTTCACTGACAGCCTCACCTTAGGCTTTGTCCCTACCAAATGGCGCACTGCTAATGTCATCCCTCTCCATAAAGGAGGAGCGACTGCAGACCCTGGAAATGATCACCCCATTAGCTGAAGAGTCTGATATGTAAGGCTATGGAGTGCATCATCGTGGACCTAATTAACAAGGATATAGGGAATCTCCAAACACTAGATCTCATGCAATTTGTTTTTTTGAACAATAGATCATGTCTGCTCAAATTGGTTGACTTCTTTGAGTCAGTCGCCAGAGCGGTGGATGAAGGTAAGGCAGTTCATACAGTCTACCTTGATCTGGCTAAGGCCTTTGATACCATTCCTCACTCAGGAATTATTGATAAACTCACCAAACTAGGCATCAACCCCTATGTCATTAGGTGGGTTGCAAATTGGCTCACAGATAGAACACACAGTGTGAAAGTAGCAGACACCAGGTCAGACTGCCGACCAGTCATGATTGGAGTCCCACAGGGATTGGTCTTTGGTCCTCTCCTGTTTGGCATCTACTTCTCAGATGTCCAGGCCAACACTGAGGACCCCTGGCTGACCAAATTTACAGATGACTGTAAGCTGGGAGCCTTTATTAAGTCTCAAAAAGCCAAACAGTTGCAGAACAAAGCTTAATTCATAAAACCAAGACTGGATGCAGTATGAAACAAACCAAGCAAAGCTGATACTGAACAAGTGTTTAATAAAACAAATCTTTCAGGTCAAACAAACCCTTCATCAGTGTATAAAATACTAACACATACTAATCATTTTTATATACTATCAAAAATCACACAGCCATTAATTATTCAATTAAACAATCAATCCTAGTTAAAAACAATAGTTGCAGAAGTACAGAACTTTATCTCAAACACATTTGATTATACCTTAGTACACGTTTTAAAGAAACAGTCTGGTTTAAACCTGGTAATACATCAGCACAAAGGTGTATTATCCATGGATATTCCTTAATCTCAAGCTTATTGTTAAGATCTCACCCTCATATATCCTTATATACTCTATCACCCTAAAAGAGAATTTATGTGCATTGCCATATGTACTGATATGCTTAGCCAAGGAATTAGTGTCAATATTTCTTCTTATTTCTGAATGGTGCTCAGTTTTTCTTTCCTTCAGTTTTCTGGTGGATTTCCCAACATAAAATGCCTGACATCTATTACAGGTAGCCAGGTATATTATATTCATTGTAACACATGTTGCTAAGCCAGAAAATATATAATTCTTCCTAGTTATAGGGTGTTGAAAAGTATTATTTTTAATGACTTCACAACAGCTATAATTGTAACAAGGAAAGGTACCTGATTTAGCTGTTCTGCTTGATAGAGGCACTGGGAACTAACAATAGGTGGCACGATGCCAGGGCACTTCAATGGGCTAGGCTTGTAAAGGCTCCAGGACCATTAGCCTAGTACAGACCATTGAACCTATGAAAAGAAACTAATGTGCAA
This sequence comes from Protopterus annectens, assembly GCF_019279795.1. Classification (NCBI taxonomy): domain Eukaryota; kingdom Metazoa; phylum Chordata; order Ceratodontiformes; family Protopteridae; genus Protopterus; species Protopterus annectens. The sequence goes on from NC_056743.1 coordinate 280,477,257, forward strand.
CATAATTTATCTCAAGATGAAACTATATATCCTCCGTGTATTTACCCCTTTCTGATCTCTCACTTACTTATGTCTAGTGTGGCTATTGCCTACTATATAACAATCTATGGAAGTCATTTTAATTTATATCACTTTTTTATACCTTAGTAAATCAATCTGATTTTATGACAGTGATAACAAGTTTGCATAACTTCATTACAACCTTCTTACAGCAACAAAAGTAAAAACACTAGGACTGCATCAGACTCTCTCTTTCTCTCCTTGTACCTGAAGACAGGGATCATATGCTCACCTCTACTGTCTTCTAAGCACACATTTTACTCGGAACAGTTCCATAGCTAACAACAATTTCATCTATAAACTCTCATCCCTTAGCGGCATATCATTGTCGATGCTTGTACAAATGATCATGCTAAACTACATTTGTTAGATACAAGTGCCTAGGTCCTTCCAGATCTTTTGCCCCTATCTGGTCTATAAAATTATTACTCATCTGCTATGTTGCAAATTATGGAAGCAATGCCTATTTTTCTATGAATCAAATAATTTATTCTGCAGTTTTATCTCTCATTCAGCTTAACATCTTGTCAGAACTTACTAGTTAACCAGAAGGTTTTTTTTCAAAGTCTGACTTAACAACTTTCTTGATGAATAATTTCTAGATTAACTTTTTACTTGTTATTTATTGATACTTACATTTCTAAGCATAAAATCTCTGATTGTCCACTCTGGAAAGTAATCTTCTAAAGCTGTCTCAATGGAGATATGTCCATAGGATTGTGACTTCCTTTTACTTGGCCAGTATTCTTCACATTTTGGCTGAAAGTAAACAAAACACATTGAACAATGTAATTTATACATCTAACAGCATCTTCTATTTTTTTACAGTTAATTGAGACATCCCATTTGTGCTTAGTCTCCATTTAAAGAGTTCAGCATATTCTCTTTGCTACAGCTCTTAGCTATACCCACCCAACTTGTAAGTGTTAGTTTCAAATACATAAACATATATGCCGATTAATATTTCCATTGCACCAGATTCTGAAATATCAAACCTATTAACATCAACAGCAACACAGAGGATATTCAAAATTCTAGGGACCAGATTGCAAAATACCTGCTCCTAGTGTGAGTGGCTTACTTCAGTGTAAGCCTGGCCTAATTTTAAAAGGCTTGCTCAGAGTGTAATTGATTTACTCCAGTGTAAGCTTGTTTTATAGATAGGCCTTACACTGAGTCACTTACACTGAGAATAGTTTTTTTAGAATTGGGCCCAAGAAGATCAACATACATGTCTATTATTCCAACACTGGATTATGAAACTTGCCAGTTGACATGCAAAAATACAAGCGATCGTAAGCAAATTACAAAGTGACCATGTCTGGTGCCTGTTTTGTGATTTCATTCAGGCAGAAGCCAGTTATGAGATTTTTACAACTTAAGCTCATAGGTAGGATAACGGGAGAGAGACACTCACTTAAATTGTTTTCTACTGACCATGTCAACTTCTTGCAAAAAGTGCCCCTAGAAACTGTATATTTTCAAAAATGATAGAATGCAACACAAATGTAATGTTTAACAAGTCTGGTGCCATGAATGCAGTAGGTGAAATTATCTCATTTTTATACACGTAATGGCACCTGATCATTAATTCTGGACTGAGGCCTTTGCCTTCCCATCATGTCTTTGCCTCCATTTTGGATTCTGTATTATACACATTTGCAGATTACAACCTTATATCAAACCACTAAATTATTGCAGTTCTAGTAAAACAGCATCCACAAAAAGTTCAATTTATGTATGAATCAATGTTCTGATGAAGTCTTAGATGCAAGATGAAAGCGCTTAACTTGTATTAAGTGTGTTTTTGCAATAAACCTTGTGGAACTTTGAGACCTGTGGATTCTTTCGAAGTGCTGGTGCCGATATTGTGGATGCTGTTTTACTAGAACTGCAATAATTTAGTGTTTTATTGGTTGACTGTTCTGGTTATCATATTCTTTTACTTATATCAAACCAATGTGCTGGCTGTGACTTTACTTGCTGGACTACAGCTAACTGCATGTCCAATACAACTGTTTTTATGACATGATTGTACTTTTTTTCCCTCTAACTCCTCTGACCATCTAGCTCTCATGTTTGCCACTTATTAACTCAATCATTTTTTCATTTGCATTCATAATGTCTGCAGATACTTGCAGGGGTGGGAGGGTGGGATTTAGAGTCATGCACCAGGGGAGAGAGGACTTCTGCTGTTCTAACCCCACCTGGTATCCCTGCACATAACCAATGTAGGGCCTAAAAGAGCAGCACAGTCACATGCATTTGCTTCCTCTTGCACTGCAATCACTGTTTGACAGACTAAACCTTTTGTCACCCAATCCCTGTCTCCTGTGCTAACATCAGGCCTCAGCTTGGTTCCGTCCTACCACAGAATGAGTAAGCTTACAGTGGCCACTCATTCCCTCCTCTCCACTGTCTGGGTCAATGATTCATCTGTGATGTGGTCACTGTTTTATTCATCTAAGTCATGGAGCTGGCCTCCATTCTTCACATGCCTCTTTGCTTTCACTGTCCATTATCATGGCATCACATCATCATCAATCATCACCATCAATCTTCTGAGCTTCTTGCTTATTACTTACCATGATGGTAAATGCTGAAACTCCCATTTTGCAGAACAGGTCAGTCCTATTGTTTCCCATGACCCTACTGCACATCTACAAACTTTGCACAAAGGCGAGACACACATGAAATTTGAGACTGATCATCCTTAAACTGCCTATCCAAATTGTAGCCACTGACTCTGCAAAAGTCGATGCTATAGTATGAAGTCGGAAACTGTTTGCAGCCTTAAATCTGCTTGAAGTACATCTCATGGGGAAGTGAGAGTGCTACTAACAATTCAAAAAACAGAATAACTTTCAATATTATTGATTTATGCTATTTACAGTGACCTTGTGTGAATTGAGCAAGGGATACTCATAGCTGATATTTTAGTACAAACCATGCATCTAGGCACAATGTGTTTAGTGGTATTTCTTGCAGGGGCCTATATTTCTGCTACTTGTGCTGACTTGCCTCTTGAGTTTTTGCTGATGTGTTTAGGCTCAGCTGCTCAATACAACCATGATCTTTCTGGTGAAATTAGATGCAATTAAAACACATGACAGTAGTAGTGTTTAACAGTACTAGAGTGTTTATTTACATGAATTAACAGTACGGCAATAGCTTTGTGCTTTTCAAAGCAAATAATACTTCCAAGAGAATATGTTTATAGTACACAGTTAGGTCTGCTTAGAGTCATTCAGCATCTTGTTCCCTTTTTCTTCAGAGCTTAAACTCATCTCTTATGTAACTAAGTGCCTACCATAGAGCATAACTAGTAAGTTTCTATGGTGAACAGTCTGCTTAAAAGTAGCACTTGGTACTAGCAAACTACAATGTTATGCAAGCATGCTACGTATGTTATTCAACTAACTGTGACCATGTGGTACTTGTGATCACTCCACCTTTTAAATGCATTAATGAGATGCTACATAGGTATATTTTTTCTAAATAAATGTATTTTAAGCTGCTCTGCACAAAGATATTCTTTTCAAAATAGCATTGTTGCTAGCATTATGTTCTCTCTGTATTTGTTAACTCGGTACGCTACAATTATATTATCTACTGCACAAAAACCTTCATTCTAGACTTTTCAGATTTGACTTTGTACATTCTACTCCAAGTCTTGTTATTATGAACAATGGTTTGGTTTCCAGTGACATATAACCTCATTTTTCAAAGAATCTCACTCAGGTTAAGCAATTTATTCACTACCAGATGCAATTTTTACTTCTCAGCACTAACTATTTAACCATGTATGTCTGTATTGGTATTTTGCTGACTGGTTTAGTCCCAGTAGGCTTGTGGCCTATTTTAGGACAGACCTGAGGTGACATTTACAAAGGTAAGGAAAATTCGTCCAGGGCACCTTGTACCTTCCTCTGCCTTTATTTAATCATTCATTCATTTATTTATTTTTAAATTATATGGAAATATGTAAATATGGCTAGAGTTACAACAGATAACACTGAAAATATAGTGTAATAACATTTTGGAGTATATGGAAATGCAAATGTGAAAATAGTTATATAATATGGAGCATTGTGAAACTGGATTAAAGAAAATACAGAAATGCTTGGGCAATAAGTGTATAGGTAATGGAATATGTTGACATGAGCTATATGTATAAACTATGAAATAATTGTTAACTATTTTGTGAATAATATATGATGTGTTCATAATACTAAAAATACATCATAAAGTGAGTAAAGACAGTCGTACATACATGTTGCTACACTATTTCTTTCCTGAGGTTGCTGTTAGTTATGTTTCAGCTAGAGGAAGACCATGAAGGACAGGCTAGAGGAGTCATTAGCTGACTTCAGTGTCATGATGGTGGAACTGGAGGTGAGCAGTATGGCAACCCAAAGTATATTGTAGTTGGGTACAAGTGGAGGCTTCTGTAAATGAATCACTGAAGGAGATGGTGAAAAAAAAATAAACAAAAAGATACTGCAGAAATGTACCCATAACTAGGACCCCATGAGACATTAAAATTACTTCCAGCAGTAGTTATGTCAGATGTTAACCAGACCGGAAAAAAAGGTTGTACAACGAGTCCAATAACCAAGAAAAAGATTTGGTGAGACTAGATAGAAGAAAAGCAGAGAGTGAGAAAGAGTGAACCTGAGATGCAAGAGACAGTAAGACAGTTTTGTTTAAAACTTAAATTTTTTTCATTTGAAGTGAGTCCCCCTGATCATGAATCTTCTGTGTCATAAGGTAATGCAACTCTTATAGTAGAGAATGGAAGATATTCAGGCATCAAAAAGAAATAATAATTTCTGAGTCTTCTAATCACTTTGAAAACATTGTTAAGATGTGGAAAATCTGTTTGAATTTTACTGTAGAAATATGAAGGAAAAATAATTGTTAGAGTATTCAGGGTTTCTAAGTACCATATAACTTCATGACGCTGAACTAAAACAGAAATTTTCAGACCTATATGGAATATAGGAAATCAGACGGGAATGCTGGATATGAACTGGAGAGGGCACATAGAGTAGATTTCATGATGCATGTTGAACAGGCATGTCATCAAAATATGAATAAAGTTATTTTGGAGGAGGTCTAAAATAATTTGGACAACCAACTACATGTTTTGCATGTGGAAAAGAAATACATTTTATCAGGAAATGTGAAGAAACAATATGTTAAGAGATAGGAGTTTCTCAATGTTGTTGTGTCTTTCGGCTTATCCCAGTTAGGGGTTGCCACAGTGGAACTCCGGTCTGCTAATATTTGGTAGTGGATTTTACGTGCCAAGTTACCAGCCCTGACCCACACACAACCTTCAACGAAGGCACGCCCATTCACGCATGCCTCCACACAAAGACGCTCTAGCTGACAATCGAACGGGACAACGTCTTGCTGTGAGGCGACAACGCTACCGCAGCACCACTACCACGGGTTTGGACTTTCTCAATATAAATGTAAAATCAATATTCATTTGGTGTTGGAAGCAGGGACATTTTTGGCAATTGTATAACTTAATGCATATATGCACTACTGAACCAAACTTTAGAGGAAGGTAATATAAATTATGATGAAACTATAATACTCTAAGAAATTCTCAATGAAAATGAAAATTAACTCTCTTGGAATGTTGAAGTACAAATATATGATGAAAAACATATTTGAACTATGGTATCCTATTAGTGACGCTAATTTGTTTCTAGAGTTAAGAGACACAGTTATATTAGTTAATGATGACAAAAGTAGCAAACCACAGAAGGAAATGGAAAATGATAGGTTAGAGGGACTGGAAAAGTAATATCTTTAATTTAATTTAATTTAATTTAATTTAATATCTTTAAAATCTTATAAAAATATGATACCAAAATACTGAATATACTGACTTATTTTGAACTAGTATACTTTTAAATAGGTTTATTTATGTATATGTATATAACACTTTTTACATTATTTTAGCTGATTTTAGATGATGTATAAATGATTTTTACAGAGTTTATATATTCAGTATTTTTATATCATATTTTTATAATATATGTCTTATTGAAAAGTATTTTATGCTTGTACCCTTGTGAAATAGATTGATTTCAGAATGCTTACAGGGTCTTATTAGTTGAGTAAACACTGTGGATGTTTATACTAACTTCTTTTAGTAGCTTATGTTGCAGTTTCTCTTTAAAACTTGATTATTGTCAGTTAATTGATTTATTTACTATTTAATTGATGGTAAGAGGGTATATAAATGGACTGACCTGCTATGCATGTTTTATCTGATGAAGTCCATTATTTTGGATGAAAATGCAGTGTTTAAGTTAAGGTGTTTATTTTACTTGTGTGGTTAGTTAAATGAACTTTGGATATTTAGACTGTTCATTGTGGTTTTTCAAGTCCTGAAGTCCTCAGCAGTGGTAACTTTTGAATTTACTGGTCGCTTGAGTTCGCTCAAGAGTTTTTGGCACTGGTATTTTTCTACTTTTGGTTCTTCTGGCTATTAATTAACCCTCTTAGCTGCCTGTTTAGATTGGTCAGGGGGGTTTTAGTAAGTATGTCTTTGTTCCTCCTATGCTTGGCCAAGATTTTTTTTCTCTTGTCATATAACCGATTGATATTGTGATTACACCGGGGTGGCTTGTGTTTTGATTTTGTATTATTCTTAATATGAGTGGGCACTGCTCACTCTATACAGCTATCAATACAGCTGTACAGAGATTTTGTAAATAGCTCAGTGTATTCTATGGTGTTTTCTGTCTTGGGGTGCTTGGAATTTAGCCAAGGTGTTGTTTAGTAGAGAGAGGTTAGCCTTGGAATAGTTCCTAGAGGTTTTTGGTTTTGCCGGATCCCCAAATTTAATTTTTATTTCAAGTAATACTGCTTTATGGTCAGATTTGACAAGTGAAGATATTACATTGGGTGAGGAATGTTGCTCCTGCCCCCAAGTACATGAGTACATGGTCAAGGATGTCTGTACCCATGGTAGGAGAATAGACCAACTGTTCCAGGAAGTCCCTATTAACAAAATTTAGGAATTGCTGGCCTTGTGAATTAGAAGTAGTTTATGATTCACAATCTATAGAGAGGTCATTGAGATCCCCAATGAATATCACATTGGGTTGAACAGTGAGGTACTCTAGTACATTGAGATGAGCAGTATCAGTTTCCTGGGGCATGGAAAGGGGGCCTATATGTTGCAAGGATATTGTACGACACCCTGTTTATGGTGAGCTGCACATATATGAGATCCAGTGGGTCATATACTTCAATTAGTCTGGATATGAGATTAGTCTTAATATAGACTGACAGTCCTCCACCTTCATTTCCTCCTGTGCAGCAGCTGGTTTAATGTATGAAAGGCATTATAACCTTGAATTGCTGAGGTACTCTCAGTGACTTTAAACCATGTCTCCATTACTACACAGATGTCTACACTCTCCAGGGAGAGGAAGGCTTGCAGGTAGTGAAGTTTTTTGTTAAGACTTCTAGCACTGAGCAGTACCACCTTCAAATCTTCATTTTTAGGTTCAGTTAAATTGGTATGTTTATCATTTTGGCATTGGTCTTTGCCACTATCCAAAAGCCTAAAAGGGATAAGTGCAGACCATCCCTGGCAAAGCAGTGTGGTCTGTCAACCATGTCCTACCAGGCAGTCAAATATTGTAACCCCCCCCTGCTGGATTGACACCAGAAACTAAGCTAATTGCTAAAATCAATCATTTTCTGTTGGTAAAGTGACATCCTTCTTGAAGAAGGTAGTATGCTGCTCACTGCTAGGCTCATACCTACCTGAGACACATAATCAGACAGCTCAATCATGCCTTCCTTCATATAGTCAAGGGAGGTACATCTCAGGTCATTAACACCCACATGGACTGTGTCAGAGTCATATTGGTACCTGTAGTTCAATTACATGAGTGCCAGTGTGATTTGATGGAGCCTAGCCCCAGAAAGGCAACTAACCATGACTCTCTCCTTACTTGGTCTGGTGAGGGGGGCATCAGTGTGCCTCACTATAGTATCACCAATGACCAGAAATTTTGGCTGTGTACTGGTTTGCCCTAAGGGTTTAGCAGTTGGGAACTGGATAGAGTGTTACAATGTCTAGCTTGGGGTAGTGTTTTACACAGTGTTTACATGAGGGCTGAGGACCCTTTCCCTGATTGTGCTGTGCAGGACATTACCTGTAAGTGCCTCAGCATAAATAGTTGTATGTGTAGCATATTTACCCCATGCACTAGGCATGGTGCAAGTGTCACTGACAACCTCTATATGATTAGTTTTTGTTATATGAGACAGTTTTGCCTGCAGCACTAAAGTGTATTTACACAGGAGACAGTTGCCACAATGCCTCGGAATACCCATCTCTACCAGAATGGCCACAGGGAGAGTCAGGAAGTGCATATCCATGACCACTGGTCTATTAGGGAGGAGTGAGGAAAACTTAAATATTGAACAAGTCACAAATGACAAGCAACTTGATGAGCAATGCTCAGGTATAAGTAAACTAGATGCTCTAGCAGTTAAAAAAAATCTGTCTAGACAGTAATGCCAGAACAGTGCAGACCACAGAACAAAACAAAGATACTTAGAATAACAGGCCCAATAAGCCTTCACCAGCAATTCTCAGCTCAAAAGGGTGGAGGCTACCATCTCCTTCCACAAGAGTGCAGACCACACACCTTCCTAATGTAAAATAACTGGTTTGGAACCCAAGTGCTTAAATAAGAACACTTTGAATAACAGCCACAATAAGCCTTTACCAGCAATTCCCAGCTCAGAAGGGCAGATGTTACCCTCTCTTCCCACAAGAGTGTAGACCACAAACCTTCTTAATGGAAAAAATCTGGCCTGAAGCCCAAGCACTTAAACCAGAACTAAGACACTTTTAGAATAACAGACACAATAAGCTTTCAACCAACAATTCCCAACTTAGAAGGGTTTAAGCTACCTCTCCTGCCACAAGAGTGTAGACTGTAAACCGTCCTTGTATAAGATAACTAGTTTGAAACCCAAGTGCTTAAATCAAAACTAAGAGGCTTAAAATAACAGTTACAATTTAATAAGGTTACTAAGAAGCAGTAATAAATGCAGCAGATTAAATGCAACTGAACACTATAAGAACGTGCAGCAAAAATCAAAAATAGGAAGAATCACAGTTACAGTAAAAGCAGCTGAATAAAGTGCAATTTTTATGTAAGTGAAAAGGGAGGAATATAATTCAGTATTCCTCCACATTTCTCCATTCTTCTGTGTTTTCTGACCCTGTATGTGTATGAGACTTAGCATCCCACATTTGTACAGTGCATTAGTGCTGTTCAAAAGAAGCAATGGAGAGAAAATAATTGCAATTGCTTTATTTTTAGAGTATGAGGCAAAAATGTGGACATTCTCCAAAAATCCAGACAGTTCAGAGGTGTGTCAGTTTGTTGAGACTGTGCAGAAATATAAGGAAACTCAGGTGTGTTTCTGTTTCTTTAGTTTTGCATAATGTACAAGATTTTTCTAGTATTTGGTCTGTTATTGTAGCATACATCAATAGAAAAGTCTGGCCTCTCAATGATACTCCTGTGGCTGGACTTTTTCTAATGGTATATGCTTGATTTACAATGGACATGCTGGCTGGATTAACTAATCTAAATGCAAGTTTTTTTAATACTAATGAAAAATCATTGTATAATGTTGAATAGATAAAGAATGCAACTGGTTGGATGGGGGGTTTAGGGTCAGTGGGAAAATAAGAAGGTTTCTACAGTTGGCAATAATATGATAACTGGAGTTATTTGTGGATAGTAGGATGTCCAGTTAATTGAGGTTGTTTTGATGTAGAAACTACATGATCTACCAGGGTTAAAGATGAATACTGATATACCTCCACCATCACAACGAGATCTAATAAGTGCTAAATCCAGGTAAAGCGGGAGTGTTCTAAAGACACTAAACCATCATTGTGGTAATTATACAGATATATATGTGATCAAGGGTCAGGAAAATTTTATGGTCAGGGTTTTTCTTGTTAAAACTCCTAAAACAGATCAGCACCCATTTGACTCATGTCAGATGAAAATTAGTTAAGACAGAAGGTCTAGAATAGTAACCTTGCCTAAAAAAGACACTGTAGGGTATAGCAAATGTTATGACCAATAAGGAAAATCTCAGAGAGTGAAGGATGAGGTCATCCCTGCAAAACAGGAAGGACTATCGACCACCACCTTCCATGAATGCATGATGATGTGCACTGGATCCCCCTAGAATCATAACAATCTCCAAGTCAGTTTTTAAAGTCAATTACTTTATGCTTGGATTGTGACATTATTTTTAGTGAAAACCAGATGTTGCTTAAGACTAAATGCTAACCAGACATGGTCACATACAATGAGAGCTTAAATATATCTCTTTTTATCTGCCCACTATAGACAATGAAGTCACTTAGCTAGCACATTGTGCTGTGACTCATGGTTGGGAAGGAAGTAGTAGGTGCAGGTGTGCACGAAGTGGGTGAAGTTAAATCTCTGTCATTTCATTAAATGCTTATTTGAACCACAAATCACTGAACACACGTGACAGAAAACTCATTTGAATGAATCACAATTCATGGAAAACATACTGCAAAACAAATGTACTGCAGAAATGTTTTTGCAGGAAGGGCAGTCCCCACTGCACCTCCCCCAAGTGGAGAGCTTAATCCCCAATGCTGCCCACCAGTTGGCTGATCCTGACATGGTTGTTCATGCATATCACACACACACACACACACACACACACACACACACACACACACACACACACACACACACACACACACACACACACACACACTTTTGGTCAGTTTAGACAGTCTAATATACCTACTGCATGTGTTTGCAATGTTGGAGGAAACTGGAGCACTGAGAGGAAACCCACAAGAACATAGGGAGGATGTGCAGACTCCACAAAGAAGGCAGCCCAGCTGAGAATCAAACTGGAAAACCTCTTGCTGTGAGGTAAGAATGTTATCCACTACTCTACACACACACACACACATATATATATATATATATATATATATATATATATATATATATATAGATATAGATATATATATATATATATATATATATATATATATATATATATATATATATATAAAGAGAGATTTCTCTCTATATCTGTATCTAGTCATCTATGGGATGACTTCTATAAACCCTACATGGCTCAGTAAAACCATGTGTACATCACGGCATGGCACACCAATTTGTATTCAGTAAGTGGATGTATAGAACCACACAAACCCAGTAAACATTGTGGCATGCCAATTACAGCATAAGCAACTTACTTGTATTCTGTTCAACCAACCTAGGATGGAGGTGCTATTCAACAAGCTATAAAGGAATTGTGAACACTCAGTGTAGGGTTTGGCCTCAAATTCCAAAACATATTGGAATACAGCCACAGAAACTACACTTCTCAAAAAAATGTTAGAGACTGCTGCTGCTGTTCTGCATGTGCATGTGCAATATGCTCAGCTCTATTCTGCTGTTGCTTATATTCAGCCTAGAAGGAGAAGGGTGTTTAGACCTCATTTAACTTTTCATGGTTTGCATGAGGTAGAAACAGTACACTGCTACAGGGTGGAGAGAGACACAAGCTACAAAACTCTGCAACCTCTGTCATCCTCAACTGAGAACAAGGGCAAACTGTGGGGAACCAATTCCAATGGAGACTAAGGTATGTGCAGCACTTAGAATTTTAGCTACAGGAACCTTCCAGAGACCAACAGGGTACATGCTGGGGGTGTTACAGGCATCAGCATCCAGGATCCTACATCAGTTCCTGAATGTTATGCTACTGCATGCCAATGACTATATATATTTTCCCAGTACCCCTGAGGACAGAACTACAACAATGCAGAATTCCTACCACATAGCACAGTTCCCTGAAGTCTTGGTTGTCATAGACTGCACACACGTTGAGATCAAAGCACCTCCTGAGGAACAGGAAAGGGTCTACATAAATAGAAAGGACATCCACTCCATTAACTACCAGGTTGTGTGCAATGCTAAGGGAATTATCCTGAATGTGTGTGCTGGCAATCTTAGCAGCTACCATGACTCCCATATCTGGCACAACTCTGAGCTCTACCAGAAGTTTTCCAGGGGTATATCCCACAAGGCCATTTACTGGGTGATGGAGGCTATGCACTCAAACCATGGCTAATGATTCCCATCAAAAATGCATACACAGTCAGGGAGGAATGCTATAATGAGGCACACACTCAAACAAGAACTATCACAGGTCATGTATTTGGGCTGCTGAAGTCATGGTTTTGGTGCCGGGCTACATTGATGGGCCCTGCATTACAGTCCCAGTATTTGTAATGATATTTGCACTGTTTATGCTATTCTACATAATGCTATTCTGAGAAAACAGCTGCAAATGGAACACCAGGAGGAAGGAGCACACATGAGCAAATGACTATCCCAACAGAGTGTAGCCTCCCTGACATCACAGATGCACAGGTGAGAGCTGCCTTCTCCAAAGCAAAAAGCCAAATGAGCAAATGACTATCCCAACAGAGTGTAGCCTCCCTGACATCACAGATGCACAGGTGAGAGCTGCCCTCTCCAAAGCAAAAAACACAGCATCAATGGGACTGGACGGTGTCCCGGGCTGCATTTTACATGAGCTCCAAGAAGAACTAAACCCTCACTTAAAATCACTATTCATTTTCAGCCTTACAACAGGATATGTACCCAAAGAATGGTGTACAGCAACAGTGGTCCCACTCCATAAAGGTGGTGCCATAACAGACCCCAGAAACTATCGCCCTATAAGCCTAACTAGCCTGGTCTGCAAAGCTATGGAGCGTATCATCATGGAACTCATAAACAAAGACATTGGGAACCTCCAAACACTGGATCCTACCCAATTCAGCTTTGTTAAGGGCAGATCTTGCCTCTTGAACCTGTTTGATTTCTTTGAAACAGTCACCAAGACCATAGACGAAGGGAAGGTAGTCCACGCAGCCTACCTTGACCCTGCAAAAGCCTTCGACACAATACCCCACTCAGGCATCATAAATAAGCTCACCATCTTAAATATCAATCCCTATGTCACAAGATGGGTTGCAAACTGGCTTAGGGATAGAACCCACATGGTCAGAATTGCAGGTGCCATGTCAGACTCTAAACCAGTTGCAAGTGGCGTCCCACAAGGCTCAGTCCTGGGACCTCTCTTGTTCAGTATATATTTCTCTGACGTACAGGCTAACACAGGAGGACTATGGCTGACAAAGTTTGCAGATGACTGCAAACTGGGAGCCATAGTCGACTCGCCGGCTGACACAAGCATCCTCCAAAAAGGTCTCACAGAGACGGATAACTGGTGCCAGAGCCATTGCCTAAAGCTAAATGCCAAAAAGTGCATAGTCATCCCCTTTGGGAAAAACAAAGTGCCCACAAATTACCACATAGGTGGTAATCCATTAAGTCTGGAAGAAGTAATTAGGGATTTGGGGACCCAAGTAGATTTCAATCTCTCCTTTGACAATAACATTGCCAAAGTGGTTAGAAAGACATTCTATATAGCCCACCTTATCACAAACGGGGTTCACATCTAGATCAAGAGAGGTCATTGTGCCCCTCTACTCATCACTTATCAAGCCCATAATTGAATACAATGCCCCATTTGGGATGTACCTTACCCAACACCTGCTACAACTAGAAAGACCCCAAAAGTACCTCACCAAGAGGATCAAGGGACTCAAACAGATGCCCTACGCAGTTAGGCTAAAGAAACTCCAACTCTACTCAGTTGCTTACAGTCTACTCAGAGGCGACCTGTGCCTGATGTATAAAGCCATGTCCAACCCTGAATTAATGGATATGCTCCACCTCAAGAAATCCAAATCCATCAGAGCTACACGCTCCAGTGACTTAAACCTCAGCACAGAAATAAATAGAACATGCTGGAGGGACAGATTCATATCCCAGAGGGTCCCCTCACTCTGGAACAAAATCCCAATCCATGTTAGACAGAGCCCCTCAATGACCCTCTTCAAGAGGAATCTTGACGTTTGGATGGGGGATCAAAAATTTACCCCTGGGATCTCTTCTGTGTCATTGCTAGACAGAGGCACGGTAAACTAACCTTAAATGGGCTATCTTCTGTGACCTACTATACAGAGGCACAGTCAACAAATCTAAAAAGGGTGGCAAAAGCCAAACACACTCTGGCTAGGTTTGTAAATGCCCTAGGGCAGATAGCCTAGTATCAACCTATGAACCTATGAACATTCCACCACCTCTGGTAAAGTTACCGCAGCTACATGCAGGTGAGAACTCAGAGGGGAAACACCAGCCCATGTGGGTGTAGGAAAAAGTAGACATGTACAATATACCCTCATCCTGGCCAAGAGGCAACAGATAGCACACATGCTGACCATCTAAGGGGTACAACCTTCATCCTCTGCGCAAACATACAGTAAAACTGATGCCAGGCAATGCTGACAACATTTACTTAACCGTGTAATGGCTGTGTACTGCTAGCATCACACAGAGTCAGCCCTTGATTAAAACAATCATAACTGCAGGACTATCAAGGTAAGTGTTGAACCTGGAACAGGAAAATAAAGAGATAAGAAGGCAAACTAATGGCAGATACTTGCATACTGGTACTTGCAGATGTACCTAAGTAGAAGATGTGTGAGTTGGCCTGCAACAACATCAGTATATCACAGCATTGAATTATGTCAATACATGTCTGCTCTTTATCAGCTAATAGGCTTCATGCATCAAAAATACATACAATACAAAAAACATTTTCAAGTCTCCAATTATCCCTATATTTTCATAACAGGAGCAATAAACCACACTGAAGTATCAACAATTTCAAGATATTATTTGCAACAGTAAGAAAGGCTGCAAGAACGTAGTATAATTTTCAAAACCGCATCACTAACACATGTATACCAAGCACTCTGTCAGCTATGCAACATGTGCATCAGAAAAAATACATATTTATCATTTAACTCAAATGATACAAACAAGGTGATGGCACAGTTATCATTTGCACAGGGTGTTGTTTGGGGGGGGGGGCAGGAGGTCAAGGCTGACACAAAAGGTAATGAGTGTGTGCAAAAGATAGACAGGTAGAAATATGTCTAATTGTCAAATCACCAGTGTGACAGAATGACCTGCAAGCCTCATGGAAGTCTAATGTACCTGTTATTTGTGTGTGAGTCTCTATATGGGCATGTGAAGTGAAATTTGTGTGAGTGTCTGCATGAACACAGTCAGCTCTGTGCTAGAACTACATCCTGGCATGTTGTACAGGTGTGAGCCATGCACAGTAGAGGTATCAGTTCAATGTTCATCACCCCTATCCGTGAGAAATGTCTCTGCCAGGAGTTCCACTGGCATGTCCATGCCCATGGTCAGATGTGCTGGTGCTACCCGAATGCGAATGATATCTGCTGGATGAGCTCTGTCCTCACAACTATGCCCAGGTCCATGGCCCCGTGGCCTATGTGGACAACCTAACCACTGATGGAGCAGTGGAAGTAGTGCCATTACAGGACTGGGATCAGGCATGGCCAAGTTGGCTAACAGCAGATGATGCTGCTACTGATCTACAGCTATGTGGATGCTGTTCACCTCCCAGCAAATGTTCCACACAGACACTGCCCATTCTATTGCATCATTCATCCAATCCACTGAATTGGCCATACAGTGGAGGCAGTCAGGCACATCAGCCTGTGCCACATCTAGAACCCTAAGCATGTCCTTGGAGGCCCTAGCGGAATGTGCCTGCACCTTCCTGACTGCCTTAAACACATGTTGAGTTGCATGTAATGACACACCAGGATCAGGTAGAGGGTGGACAACAAGCATCCTCCAAGCACCCCTACCAACTCTCCTGTGTGGCACCTTGCCTACATTTAGGCTACAGCCAGAGTCAACTGGAACTGAATCAGCAGTAACCACACTACCCTGATCAACTGTGTCACCCTCAAACTGTCGAGTATCTGAGGGCTCAGTGGAATGGGTATGTGTAGGCATATTGACTGTGTCTGAAGGAAATACAGGGGATGGGTGAATCACAACCTCAGTGCCCCTTGACTGTACCTCTGTTTGGCCACCATCATCATCATTAGACCTTACCAATACTCTGACATCAGGTGGTAGGAGTCCTGCACTTCCACTGTAAGGATCATCTGTAATAATATGCAAAAAACACAGAAACTAAATTACTACTGCACTAAATATTAAACCAATTTATATGATAACAAAGTAACACTTGTAACACAATCACAGATGGTACAGAAATACAGGCATTCATTACATCCACCTCACACATACAGATCATTTACATATCTAAAGAATGGTCATGAATAAACAAATAAACATTTGCTTACCATGTGCAGATGTCTCCACACTTTGTAGGGAGGATGGTCTCGGAAGAAATGAAGCAAGGAAAGGGAAGCAATTAACTGTTACAATGGAAATAACACAGGGGGACAATTAATAACCAATCACCTATATGTCCTGTAAGAAATAGCTGAAACTGAAACTTGTCTGACAGGTCACCCACACCCATGTATACTGAACAACTGTATTGTATCACTCTATCAACTTATGAAAAGATACAGAAAATAAATTTCACAGGAAGTATTAGTCAAATTACATATTTTAGTATGCAAGCAAATATAAAACTTACCACACAAAAGCTTACCTGGAAGCTGCTCATGGGACATGGCTGTCCTCCCAACCACATCAGCACCAACATCAAGCACACAGTGTGCAGTTTCCACTGAGCTGTCTGAATCTCTGACAATGGACAGGAACTCTTCATTTGGTGTCAGTGGGAGTTCTGTAACATGACCAGCCCCCACTAGCCAGATGTTCTCAGGCAGCTGCTCTCCTCTGGCTTGACAAAATCATGTGGCCCAGTGATGCACCTGATCAGAATTCCTAACCTCCTACTGCACTGACATTGTTCAATTACTGGTCCCAAGTCTGCATTCTGGCAGCCGTATCCCCATGTTCTTTCTGAAGCAGAAAGACTTCATGTTGCCTGAAAGCCTAAATTATCACTTCATTTTCAGAGACACTGAAAGGGGGTTTAGGTGGATTTGCAGGCTTGGGTACCATAATCCTATATGGCATAAAACAGAAGATAAAACACATAAATATTGCATAACTAATGTCTTGGTTACATACATATTTGTCAACATTAAGCACTGGAAATACAACTCAGCATTTCATTTAGTAAAACTGAAGGTTATGTGGTTGTCCCAACCTCCCCCTCACACACAAACCAAGATTTTTCTAAACCAAGGAATACCTCTTTAGTAACGTATTATATTTCCCACTGCAATATCAAGATGCCTATAAAATTTTAACAGAAAAGCACTTGAAACACACTTTTGTTCTTGCAATACACAATGGTAGATGCTTTCCCCATTCCCAAAACAACAAACAAATGAAGGTATGTGCAAACCAAGGAATTCCACAGAATTAATTGTATATATCCTTTCCACACAATTATCAGGATGTGTAATAATTTACAACACTAAAGTCAATTCATAATTGGCAGTTATTTCTTACTATGACCACCACACCCCTGGAGGTCATCTCAGAAGCATATCATCTGTGTCAGTGACATGTACATAACATTTCTCTCCAACAGCAAAGAATACTGTCAAATCAAATTTTAAAAATACTACTTGTGATGGAAGTTTATTACCTGTCTATCTGGAAATGTAAATGCCTGCCAAAAATGCCTATGCCAACAATGAAGTATAAGAATTGCATATAGATAAAAGTTCCATTTTTCCCCAGGATATATATATATATATATATATATATATATATATATATATATATATATATATATATATATATATATATATATATATATATATATATGTGTGTGTGTTCAACATTTTACAAAATCTATAATGTACTTGAATAATACAAGCATACCTTAACCAAATTACAAGCCTTCTCTACAGATAAATCAGCTTTAAAGGAATACCAAACTTTTGTTTTGTCCAAATACACAAGTCTCCTCACTTTCAAGTTTCCTAGCTACACTGTTACCTTTTTGCAGTGTAGATTCAGCTCACTGAGCATGGTGAAGATACAAATGTGGTGCGAACTCATTACAATTGCTGAATACCAAACTTTTGTCTTTGTGTACACAACTGTTAGTTGCTAATGGCTTACATCTGTGACTAAGTGCAGGACAGAAAACACAATAGCAACTCAGGCAAACTTCCCTGACGTGGGTGTGTCACTGAGGATACACTTCTAAAGTGTGAAGCTAACTTCAGCAAACTTTTAAATGAAACAAAACAGCATACATTTATCATTTTTGTTGACTAATAGACAAACTATACTGCCTGTGCTGAAAAATGTTTTTCATTGTCATGTATTTTTATCATACAGTTAAAGCAGAATGATACACAATGCACTATACCTGCATGTCTGACATTACAGCAGAAGTAAGGGTGGAATGAACACAATACAAAGAGAAGAGAGATGCATTTGTGCATACATATTCATAAATAGTTGTCCTAAGCATGCAAGTCACACATGTGCAACCAAATGAGAATGTACAAGTGTATGTCCTGTTAACACTGTAGAGGAAATGTAGAATGTCTGTACTCACATGATTTGATTGCTGCTGCAAGCTTGTGTCTGTGACAAAGAGAGATAAAACTCCCACTGTGTTTCGTAATTTCATTAGTATGATAGTATGATCGCTCAAATCCAGAGCTGTGTAATTCTTAAACATATGTTAAACTGCTTTTCTTTTTTTCTGTTTTTAATAATTGCATGGCTTGCAGCTTAGTGCACACAGTGAAATGCATAAATATTTAAAAATTTATGTCAGTTGCCTTAGGAAGCACAATCATGCTTAGAGTCATTGTGCAGTGGTTAACACCTTGAATGACAATTCATTGTGCAGCGGTCAGCGCCTTAAATGATAATGACAGCATAAATTACACTAGTGAACTGTGTGTGCAGAACACCTTGTAAAGATGTTGAGGCACATACATAGAATAGATAGGCCATGGTTCGATTCCCACATAATTTTTTACTGATAAATTACCATAAATATTCTATACAAAAATTATGCATATTAACTTTGGCCTGTAATATTTGCAAGTTGGTCACCTGTGTGCAAACAGAATTCACAGTTACAGACAAAAAAAGAAACAATTTTACTTGAAAAAAGAAACATTGCTACTTGTCTTGCCTTCCTTTGTGCAAACGCACTAATTGATGTTGCACGGCGGTAAGCACTGTGGACAGAACTGAGTATGAAAAATACACCTGCAGCCTAGCTGTCCTTATAGCACCAGGTGTGAGTTCATGGTCCCACAACAGGTGAATCAGGGTTCTAATCCAGCACACTTCAATTTTTTAAATGGTGTTTCACTCTAATTTATATAAAAAATAACAATATAAAGATAATTATGTATAACAATGACGCTGCGGTAGCGTTGTCGCCTCACCGTAAGACGCTGTCTGGTTCGATTCTTAGCTAAAGCGTCTTCTGTGTGGGGGGGCATGCATGAATGGGTGTACCTTCGTTGAAGGTTGTGTGTCAGGGCTGGTAACTCAGCATGTAAAAATCAACTACCAGTCATTAGCGGACTGGAGTTCCGCTGTGACGACCCCTAACCAGGAAAAAACGAAAGACGCAACATGTATAACAACAACTATGTATAGCAGGTGGATCGAGCATACCAAACCGCAATCCAAATTGGAGCTTGCTACAGATCCCCCACCATCCCCCAGGATTCCCAATCCTCATTTCTAGATACACAGGAAATATTAGGGTACAACCAAACACCCTAGTAATGGGCGATTTCAACTACCCCACCATTAACTGGGAAAAGTACACATGTACCAACTCTTTTGCTCAACATTTTCTGTAATTCATAATTTCCAATGCCTTGGATCAACTTATCCACACCCCCATCAGGGGAAGCAATATCCTAGACCTGATCATTACCAACATGGGTGATCGGTGTTCCACACCAAAGGTCAGTTCCACACCAAAGGTCAGTTCCACATTGGTCAGATCTGACCACAAGCTAATCACCTTAGACATCCACATCCCATCCCCACTCCCATTAGGGAAACTACCGTAAAAAATTTCTCCAAAGCCAACTTTACACTTCTTAAGACAGAAGTGGCAAACTTCACAACACCCATGCAGATGGACAATAGAGGTACGACTGCTGAATCCTACACAATTGCATTTTATAAGCACTCACACGAGTGCATGGATCATGCTATCCCTAACAGAACTAACATACTATCCTCCAAAAAACATGAAGCCAATCTGGTGGTCCTCTGCCATAAACAAACTCTACAACAGAAGAAAGAAACTGTTGCAAAAAAAGAGTAAAATCCCATGATTGGAGAAACTCCCTGGTCAGCCTCAGTAAGAAGCTGAGATCCCTCATAGAATCCTCCAAAGTTAGTTATGAAAACAAAATTGCCACTGATAATAAAGACATCCACAAAGCATTCTATAGCTATGTCAAGAATCTCAATGGCAACACTCAGAGCTGCTCTGAGTTACAGCACAATGACACTAAATATACAGAACTAACTGATATTGCCAACATCCTGGCAGATAGGTTCAGTGCTAACTTTACCCCCTTCTCACCCCCTAAAGGGCACATCTCTATACTGGAAGAATGCAAAGTTCCTGTAATCACGGCTGCACAGGTAAAAACCTCACTCTCCAAAACCAAGAACACAGCATCCATGGGACCTGACAACATCACAGACTGCATTCTACATGAACTACAGAACAAACTGGCACCTCACCTAAGTACCATATTCAATCATAGCCTCACCTCAGGCTTTGTTCTCACTGAATGGCACACAGTTATGGTTATCCCACTCCACAAAGGGGGAGCCACCACACAGCCCCATTAGCCTGATGAGCCTGGTCTGCAAGGTCATGGAACGTATCATCATGGAACTTATTAACAAAGACATTGGTAATCTCCAAACTCTGGACCACACCCAGTTCGGGTTTGTAAAAGGCAGATCATGTCTCCTAAATTTGATGGACTTCTTTGAAGCAGTCACCAAAGCTGTAGACGAGGGTAAGGTGGTTCACACAGCCTGTCTAGATCTTGCCAAGGCTTTTGACACCATCCCTCACAATGGAATTATAGATAAACTCACTAAACTAGGTATAAATCCTTATGTCACAAGATGGGTTGCCACTGACAGAACCCACACTGTGAAAGTAGCAGACTCCAAATCCGACTTCAGACCAGTGACAAGTGGTGTAGGGTTCAGTCCTGGGTCCTCTCCTGCTTGGTATCTACTTCTCTGAAGTACAGGCTAGCACAGAAGGTCTTTGGCTAATGAAGTTTGCAGATGACTGCAAACTAGGAGCAATAATCGAAATTTCTAATGATGTGGAAATCCTACAAAAGGGCCTCACTGAGACAGATGCCTGGTGTCAAAGCCATGGTCTCAAGCTCAATGCCAAAAAGTGAATTGTCATCCCCTTTGGTAAAAACTCTGTACCCATGAACTACCACATAGGCGGTTGTAAACTTAACACCGAAAGTGTGATAAGAGACCTTGGGACACAGGTGGACAGTAGTCTCTCTTTGATAATGACATCGCCACAGTAGTCTGGAAATCCTACGTGGCACACCTCATCACAAAAGGTTTCTCATCCAGGAAAAAAGAAGTCATTGTTCCCCTCTACTCATCAGTCATTAGACCTATTATATAGTACAACACTCCTTTTGGTATGTACCTCACAAGACATCTACAACAACTGGAAAGACCACAGAAATACCTCGCAAAGAGGATTACTGGCCTCAAACAGATACCCTATGCAAACCGTCTCAAAAATCTCCAGCTTTACTCCATTGCATATCACCTACTCAGAGGCAATCTTTGCCTAACATACAAAGCAATGTCAAACCCAGAGCTGTTGGACATGCTCCACTTAAAGAAATCCCACTACCTATTTATATCAAACAAAGCTCTGCATTAGCACTCTTCAAGAAACATCTTGATGATTGGATGGGAAATAGGAAATTCAGCCCGGGGATCACTTCTGTGGCTCTGCTTGACAGAGGCACAGGAAAATAATTTTCTTGGGTGGCAAAAGCCAGGGTACCTTCTTGGCTAGGCTTATATAGGCCCTAGGGCCAATAGCCTAGTACCTCCCTATGAACCTATACACATGATATCATATGAATTATATGTGCAGCTGGTGGTATTATAACAATTATATTTCTGTAATCAAATTTTTTTCTGCCCTGCGATTGAGTTCATACTTTACTGAAAGTCATCTTGCACAACTCACATAACACAGTTATAGCTGTAAAACAGAATGTATTGTGTAGTCTGAACTAGAACTCAGAAATCAATTCTGAAAGTAATACAAGTATATGCTGTATGCATTTCCATTATATTGTAACACATCACTCCTTTATCACACATAAGAATGCATAAACTAGGACATTGTCACGTCACAAACATACATGGTTAATTGAAGTGTAGCACCACTGACTCTTTAATGTGTCAATATAATGAATGATCATGGTTGGCAAACACTGCCTCTGTGCCAATGAGAAAAAACACCTATGTGGAAGTGTATGCATCCTCCATTTTACATACTGTAGCTTTGAATGATACATTGTACAAATTACTTTTATCAGTGTGTAAGGCCCCACAGATTATGTGACAAGTCATAAAATTGATTCCTCCCAATTCAGGTCTTAAAAATGAAGTAATTTACAACATATCTGACTTGACCATTGGACAATCTTTTGTCAGATATATCAGCAGATATGCTATAAATTAATGCCAAATGTCACATTGTCCTTCCTATTTCATAAACTTCCTTCCTCTGTGTTTGGCAAAGTTGCGCTCTCAGTACCAGCCCCCAAAAATGTGGCTGACATGGTTGTGCGGGTTTGCACACTGGCTAAATGTGATATCATGAATTGGAAGGAAAACACTTCAACTGTTGCTGGATAACCTGTGGAGACCAGGCAGGAGCTGGTAAGGATGGTGCCCAATTCAAGGCTCAAAGATATAGGGTGTGGAGGAATCAAGAATATTCATTGTATTCATCGTAAACACTACAGCAGCAGGCTGCTGTAGGGGGACTATAATAAGTCTCAGTATAAGTCTGAGGCTTGGAACAGTCTAGGCAAGGCTGTCTCCAGTGTGATTGGCATTCACGCACTGGGGAGCAATGCAAGCATCATTATAATGACCTGAAATGGCATAAGCAGATACAGCTCAACCAGTGGCTGGATGAGTTTAGGACTGCTGACATCCCACAGTTGTATAAGTATACAGATAAAGCAGTATTAACTGATGTACAAACTTGGAGATAGCCAAGACTGGTATGCATAATGCTTTCATGTCTCTTTTTCTCTCCTTTTAATTTTAACTGTGCAGGAGTTTTCTGTGAACACCGAGGTGTATGCTGAACAACAAGAAAGACTCAGAAAAGCAAGTGGGTATGTACGCAGCACAAATGAGCATGATTTTATTAAAATTATTGCTCTTCCATACAGTACTAGCAATGTAAGCATTTATATGTTAACAATAAATCAATCCTGCATGCTTTAATCTGTAGCTCAATGTAATTATTGGAGGCAAATGTAATAGTGTATTCAGATTTGGTGTGTTCAATTCCCACTAGTAACAAATACATTCTAAATATAAAAATGTCATTATTTAATATTAATTTCATGAAGACTGGCATAAATGCCATGTTGTTAACTTAATCTCTATTATCTTTAAAAGCATATATGCATAGTGAAAGGAGTATTTGTTAAAATTCACAATCCTATTTCTGATTTTAAAGACAAATAGCTAATATAATAGTTAAAATATATGTAGTTGTAATAAAGACTGGATTTCATACATAACAGTTCTAATCATTTGTTTCTTTTTTCTCCCACCCTACCCCTTATCTCTCTCTTTTTTTCTATGTATGTTCACACAGCTCTGATGTCATACTTTTCTGCCAACAAACAAAGTGATTTTCAGCATGGGAAGTAGACCAACCACTGTGCCTCTGCCTGCCACTAATCCAGCAGCTGCCACACCAACACCCAGCACATCTAGGATGCATCCTGGCAGTACTGTATCTGTAGCCTCTGCACTACCTGTGCCATCAACATCAGGTAGTATTGCACCAGCAGCTGGTACATTGACACCCACCAGGAGTACTGGTGGAGGTGCGGGTTATGTCACCCACCAGGAGCTGCCAGGGATGCTGCATGAGGTCTTAGAAAATGGCATTGCTGCACACCTCAGCTGGGTGGAGAAGTTGCTTGTGGGAATGCAGAAAAAAAACAAATGTCAAGCAATCCAACAGAAAGTTAAGGAAGGGGACAGTAATGACACTTCTGAGGGTGAGGACTAGATTCTCACTATCCTCATGCCAGACAAACATGTGCCTCAGATGTCCCCTAGCTATCACCATCAAGATGTCCCCGAACCTGCTGTACCCATTACCATCCCTGTGTCAGTCTTGTTTGTCCTGTTCATCTGCACCTGCGTCCTTACCTACCCCGTCTACCTGACCCTGACATTCCTACATCCCTTCCCAACTTTTCTTTCCTTTAGAAAAAAATGGCCTCCACATGTCCCAAAAAAAAAAATAAATTGTCCCATACATAGTTCTCAACTTTGCATGTATCTTCTTGCCACACCTGATTTGGTCCAATTGTCTATACAACATGATTGTGTTGCTATCATCCATCTGTGTTGTGTTGACAGTCTAATTTCATCCAATTTTCTATCCATTTT
This sequence comes from Protopterus annectens, assembly GCF_019279795.1. Classification (NCBI taxonomy): domain Eukaryota; kingdom Metazoa; phylum Chordata; order Ceratodontiformes; family Protopteridae; genus Protopterus; species Protopterus annectens. Next base: position 280,502,141 of record NC_056743.1, read on the forward strand.
CACATTTCACTATTAAATAATTAGATAGCTATGGTTCTAGCCTAATTTCTTCCTACATATTCCTATATTAATTCCCTTTGTTCTTCGTCATGCTTGCCACCCATTTCACCACTTAGCTATCTACTCCATTTTTGCACCTTAAATTTGGTCAAAAAATAGAATCACACACCACACACACACATGGCAGAAATGCCCCCTAATAAAGTCCTTCACTTTTTGTCCTCTGCATTTGCACAGAGTCTGGCATTATTCACTAATCCCAAGTGAAGGTGAATGGCTCCATCTACGATGGAAAAACCTGGGTGAGTTTTTGCCATCATCCTCACTATTCCAGTTATCTCCATGCAGTGCTGCTTAAATATGCTGTGCTAAAGGAACACAGAGTTAAAGCAGAGTAAGGGCAGTACTTAAAAACATTTACTCTGACAGTTATTTAGACTGCTGAATGTAGAAGTGTTGACACAAATCACTTGACTGATGTTTATTTTTATACAGCACTTCACTGTTGGCATTGCTTCTCACATTTGCAGGAATTATTACATTTACTTATGTAATGCCATCCTGACACCATGTGTAAATAAAACAACTGAGGTAGATAGCTTGTGGTTCTAATCTCACAACATACTATGTGTTCATTCAAATATGAGATGATAGACAATTTTGCACCAAGATGTGAATCCACATCTATGTGACGCAATCTTCCCAACATCTTCTTCTCAGTATACAATGATTCTGTAATCCTCCATAAAGTGCACTGTGCCAGTGTAGACTCAGGCATCTGTGGTGGTGCTACTGTTGCATCATATGGAACTAGTTTGTGTACATATACAAGACTAATGTTCAAATCTGACCTCAATCAACTGATGCATGTGTGGTTGGTGATTAATTGCTTTTTTTCATTTGAATTTCACTCAGGAGAACCTTTAACATAACCTCATGAATCCAAGATCCCCTAATTCCCTCTGCCACAATGGCATGCTTCCTGCAGAACCATGGATGATGTCATCATCTCAGATTCATACATATGTCATGAAGCAGAGCCCTTCTAAGACCCAATGCAAACCATCTGCAGACCACTGGATGCATGCCTGCTAATTCTGTCATGGAGTGGTGCACATGTCACATATGGACAAAGGCAGTATGTAAAACAATCCCACACATATGCACATAACCCTACTACTTACCATCATATAGATATGGTGATTTTGGTTTAAATGGTATACTAATGGTTAGAATTGTATGTGATGTTGGCCATTAGCCTAGTAATGTCCTATGATCCTATGAAGATTGCACATGTCAATGTTGCTGTCATCCATATGTGCTGTGTTGAGCTGAAGATATATGGTAGCCATATAACAGTGTATTCCAATCTGTGTTTTGAAATAATGAATTGATGGACATGGCTGCCATTTTATTACACGCTCCTTCCATAACTGCTGTAGTAATATGCCTCTTGAGGACTGTTGACATGGGATGATGCTTTGTATACTGTTGCCATAGTATGGTGTGTGTTCTTGTAGTGGAGTATATTAATATTCTATACATTTCTCATTCAGCCATCACAGTGACACCTGCGTCCACATATTGTAATGTTATATACACAAATATATAGCCAGGTTAGATTCACTTGCAACCTTGGAAAATTAATTGTATGCACAATTGTGTTGCTATTCACAAGGCGATCATTTGGGTGTTGACCAGCAGTATTGTGTGACTGTCAGCATTTGTGTCATTAACTGTTCTGCATGCACCGCATCTACCTCATTTGCAATGTGCCCGTATATGGCATCCAAACCCTCACTCACATGATTAGCATATAGGCATATGATGTGCAACTAATGTAATGACGTGAACTAGGTGGAGTTGTATGACTGTGTTAACAGTTCCAATGTGTGTCATATGATGCATACCCAAGGTTGTATTTGGAGCTGTTCTCACAAATCTGTTTATATCTTAAGGGGAATGCACAGCTATGCATACACATGGATGTTGTATGGCACTACCAATATTCAACCAGAGACAATAGACAACCTTCTAGCTGACAGATTTGAATCAAACGTCACTCTACTGATCCCACTACTCATCACACAATGTAGACATACAAACATTAATCAGCATATTTTTTCAAGAGAGCAGCTCATCTTTGTGATCTCTAAGGCTAAAAACATGGTGCATCAATGAGCTCTGACAATAACCCATGTTGCCTTATCAATAATTTAAAGCATGACCTAGCAGACACTTGGATCCCTACCTAATCACAGCCTCCAGGTAGGCTATTTCCTGGTGATATGGTGGATAGCAACAGTCATCTCTCTCAACAAGGAGGGGGGACCATCATTTAACACAGGCAATTATAGACCTGTAACCCTGACTAGCCTCATCTGTAAGCCAATGGAGAGAATCGTTACGGATCTTATCAACAAAGACATATGTAATCTCCTGACTCTAGCCAACCTATGTTTAATCATTAAGGTTAAATCATGTCTGTTATTTACTTCTTTGAGAAGGTCATCAAAGTCATGGATGAGGGACAGAATGTGCATCTCACCTAACTTGACCTGGTCAAGGCATTTGACACAATTCTACACTCAAATATTACAGAGAAACTGCCTCAACTGGACATAAACCAGTAAGTCACCAAGTGGTTAGCATAATGGTCCACCAAAACGATGCATACTGCCAAAGCGTGTTGACTCATCTCTAGCAAGAGGCCAGTGAATGGTGTGGTACCACTGGGTTCTATCCTAGGCCTTTTCCTGTTTGGTATGTAATTCACAGAAGTCAAGGCAAACTTAAATAGCCTTTATCCAAACAGATTTGTGGATGAATCTAGTAATGGTATTGATACACTTTAGAAAGTATTAACTCACACAAATGGTTAGTGCCAGAGACATGAAGACACGCTAAAATGTCCAAGAAAGAATAATTATCTGTTTTGTAAAGCAAATACCCAAGCTAATGACAATATAGACAACACACCCCAATGAGTGGACCTAGTGGTATGTGATCTGGGCACTCAGGTAGATAGTAATTGGAAGTTCAATCACCATGTGTCCAAAGTGATGACAAATCCCTTCTATGTGGTACAACTCATACGTATGGGCATGCCATCCAGATCAAAGGACTTTTATTGCACTTGGCCCTCAACACAACAATAATTGAGAATAATGTACCCTGTTACAAGAAACTCATCACACATCTGCAACAGTTGGAACAAAACCAGAGATTCTGCAAAATGAAAATGCAAGGTGTAAAAGACAAGTCCTATATGGAAAGACTGTAAGGAATATTACTGTGTTCTATCCCCTACAGACTACTAAGAGCAGATTTGTGTCTGTCCTACAGGGCATTCTACAATCCAGCATGGTGGAAATGTTACATATAATTAAAGCAAACTGAATGAGAGTCACTCATTCCAAGGATGCTAATCTAGCCTCCGATATAAGAAATGATGTCAGAGACATAGAAACATCTCTCAGACACTACACTTTCTCTGGAACAAGCTTGCCATTCACATAAAGCAAAGTCCTTTGCTGACCCTATTCAAGTGCAACCTACATCAATGGATGGTTAATGGTAATTGCACTTATGGTGTTATGCCCATGCCCCTAATAGATAGAGGCATTTGGTCTTTGATAACATAGCATAGGCTCATAACCATGTGAACTTTGTTCACATGGCTATTTAAGATTGTGAAACTCATGTTAAGTATGGCTAGGAGTTTATGTCATCTTGGAACATTAGCCTAGTACTCTCCAATGAAACTATGAAACCATGTGTTCCAATTGTATCCTAGGTACAGCTATGCTGTAATTGCACAGCATCACAAACTTAACAGTACATCACATCAGTATTAGCACTTAATAGTTTGAATGAACAGATATGCATGCATGTCAGGTTTGCATGTCAGTATAACATTTTCACTGACAATAGCAGGGGGCAGTGACTGTGTGGCACGTCTTGAGGTTTGACATGTGCTTTTATAGTGTGTTCCATGCATTGATTGGTATGTGAACAATACCAGAGTGACAGCTTCCTCACACAGTAATGCCAGACTTCGCACTGTTGTAGTTTCTGTACACATGACCATAGTTAATGCATTGCCATCTGTCTCACATATTGCTGTACCATTCATTATAACAGACTACTATTTAATTCACTTATCAATTGCAGATGCTTCGGACAATAGCCATTGCTATTACATGTGGCACATGCATACAATACCACACTGTGTGTGTAGGGAATCCACTCATAATAGTGTGTTATTATCCATATGACCGATACATATGTCAGCCAGGGATGTTTTAGTCAAGTGTATTACATCTGGCACAGTAAGCTTGCACACATTTTTTTGCCCATAATGAACTATTCTTTGGTATGTATACCTATTAGGAATTGACAGGAATTGACAGTGCAGACATCCATTCAAGGTGTTGTACAAGATGTATGTGTGATATATATTTCTGTGCTGCACCCAGTAAATACAGAGATCATTAATAACACTGTTGGCATGGGTTTGATTCTTGCACATGTGGCTTGGGACTTATGTGTCATGTAAATCTCTCAAATGGCCAAGATTGCCCCTGAATTGAACTCCAGGTATAACATTGTCTTGCTTAACCCCTCCAGAGATAGTTTACTTTTTGAAAAGAGGTGGTAACTTCACCCTATAGAATACTGGAAATCATTATAGTTGCATGTCTGTTCCTCCAGAACATGGATAATAACTTAAGCTCAGATATTCTGGCAATATCACGGATATCATGGATACTTTATATGTTTTTAATATTTTAAAATTGTTTCTGATTGTGTTTGCTTCTATCAGCAGTTGTCCATGAATTTGTTGCTTATTTCGCCATGATTGTTTGTGAGGTATGCTGACATTTCAGTCACATTCAAGCAAGTCATTTTGCAGATCTTCACAACATGCACAAACCCCCTATTATATATAACATCCTTGCTAAATGTCCTCTCTGGTCAGTGACATTTATAACACAACCATTCATCTGCACTAACATGTACCCTTGTGTGACAGTCACATATATACTATCATGTGTGATGACATGAATATACTCGCACAGGAAGTGTAAACAGGAGTACCTATTGTGCTTTGTACATGTGCTTAATGTTATACTACTGACTTGTCTTGGAAGTGTACAAACATTGACATATCATATCTTGTGTACATTGCTATATTGTACATGCCCTCCTCTTCTTTCTTCATTCTAAACATTTATGCAAGTGGCCATTTTAATCAGCACACTTTCCCTGCCTAGTGTATTAATGTTGCATTGTATTTGCCCTTGCTGATCACCCCAACATCCAATATTTCATTATGCAAAAACATTGTAGTATACATTGCACTGTGTTCTTACTGCAGTAATTTCACCCCAGTAGTCACTGTGGCTGTCCGCACAATCTCGCAGAGAAAGTTTGCCCATAAGCACACTTATATACATGCTCCCTCTGCATTTGTGCTCCTCTGCATGGTTTCCTGGCTGGCAACACTCTTGCTGGCCATGAAATGTCATTCTGTATTCCTGTAAGTGCGATGCACAGCATGAATAGGTGACTACCACTGTTACTCCTCACGCAAACGTGTAAACTCCATGTAGGCTTCACACGAAGCCTACACAGAGTTTATTGAATCCCTGTGTATATCTATATCTATCAACATCTATATATACTCACCACAACAAAACTATTCCAGGTGGGGCCAAGACCCACTCGTTCATGGCTTTGGTTTCATCTATGTTGTTTTGGAAAGGGTTGGATTCTAAAAGTATTCAAGAAGCTGCTACCTGGTCTTCCTTTGCAAAGCACTATAAGCATGATTGTAGATCAGGCTTTGCTTGGACCATTCTCCACTCACCTCCCAAATGTAGTAAGCTAGGGTAATCTACACATATAACTAAGGCTACTGCAGCAGTCATCAATTTGATGAACATAGTGTAGTTGTGTAAAAAAAAAAAAAAATAAAAACTTCCAATACAATAGATGTTCGAATGATCACTACTGCAGTAGGTGTTTCCCTCCCTCAATCCCCCTATGTTTTTCACTATGTTGATTATGCCAAGAAGTGAGCATTTTTTTTTTGTTTTTAGCATTGTCCTTTCAAGGCTCACCCTCTCTCTGTCTGTCTGTCTCTGTCTCTGTCTCTCTCTCTCTCTCTCAGTTGGCATGAAAGCTCTAAAGGACTTAACAGCCAAACCTCTTTTTTTAGTCCACCCAAACCTGTCTCTTTTATTAAGCTCAGCTTGAGGTGACTGATGGCTTGGCTTAATGAAAGGTTCTCTGAAGCTTTGGAAGGTGGCTGGCTGTTATATCCTATGCAGGATATAACCCATATAGCTATGACTACTGCAACTATGATCATTTGAACATCTACTGTTATGATAACTTTACTTATACAACTGTACTCCCTGATTACATTTATTCTAAGTACATAGGACTGCTTGAAGGAAAGAGATGGTCAATATACTTGACGTACTCTAGCCACACTTTTTTGGGTAAAACAAAAAGTAGAATGACTGCTTGTACTGATGCACATAAAACTGTACTGAATGAAAAGATACAAACATAATTGTGATTTCAGTTTCAGACCACAGTGGTCTTTTAAACAAATTCTTCTATATTACCTTGATATTTTAACAGTTTAGTTCTGAACGCTTGTTATTACATGTTTTTCAAGATGGTAAGACCAATGAATTAACCAACATTTTTTTTAATAAAACATGAGATTTTACTAAAGTATAAACATGTTTATGGATTTTAGAAAGATCCATTTGGCACAGAAATACTGTAAGTGTAGAATATAAAATAAATATTTCCTGTACAAACCTGCTGCATGACTATATCTCCTCTTACTTCACTCTCCTTAACATCTTTGGTCAGCATGACAATGGTGTGCACATCTTTCTCCCATATCATCCTCCACAAGTCATTTACTGTATTTGTTAAGGGATCTTCTGTTGCAATAAATTCTTGTCTGTTGAAGTATCCCTATTAAGGAAGGAAATGAAACAGCTGCAGTAAAACCTACATCTTTTGTTGTCTAAAGGTACATTTTCAGCACTGAATAGAATAAACCTTGACACAGATCACCTTTTAAAGATTTCTCTAAACAATTATCTTCAGAAAATCCTGTTAAACATTTTTCCTTTTGCATTTGAAAAAAAAAATGTATTCATTACATACACACAGGCAGACTAAGCAATATTTGCATATATTGGTGCTTTCCATGTTACTGATTTGCATGGTCATTGATTGTATGCTATCTGAATAATTTACACGTGAAAGGGATAATGCTTCTGCAGAGTGCTGATGGCAGCAGGGTCACAGAATTTTGAGATAAATTGTTTTCACTTTTCCTTCAGTAAAGAGGTAGTATATTTAAATTAGTGGCAATGGGGGTGGGAGCAGGGAGGCTTGCCCCCTGTAAAAACAGTGAAAGTAAGATTTTGGCCATTTTAAACAACTTTCAGTATAGTTTTTTTTTTATTGTAATTTGAAAGACAGTTCTACTAACTTTGAATGTGCATACATGTGTGTTGTTTACTTTATTTTAGTTTCTGACTTGCCGTTCCCATTATTCATAAGTAAGTACTAGGCTGGCTACCCTTGCTGGCCATTTTAAGCCCAGGCAATTTCCCTTTTGTTGCTTAAATTAATCTATCCTATTTGGTGTTAGATTGGTCAATAAATATATATTACCCCTAATGCGAATAACCAGGATCATACTGTAGATAATTTGAGGTGACCTGTGCAGTAAGTGCAGGCAGTTCTGATGTAGTTGCTCTGTTTTCCATCCATACATCCAAGCTGCTCTTGAATATGGACAGTAATGAGCTTTGTTTTACATGGTTGGGGAGTCTGTTCCAGAGCAATGGAATTCTCTTCGATATGCAATCATTCTGTTGATGCTGCAGAAAAGGTTTAGATCCCTAAACTACTCCACACTATTATGGAATAAGCCCATGTGTCTTTCTAGAGTTATTTGTATGTTTTCATATAGTAATCTTGGTTTTCTTTCCTTCCACTTGCGTTCCTGAATCCTTTAGTATAGATGCTGTTTTCTCAGCACCCACTGAAAAGTGGCTATCACTAGTTTTACTGTTTTTTTGTTACAGTTTACAGTTGTGAAAACTTCACATATATACAATTTTTCCACCCTGATAACACTTTTAGGATAATTAGATAATTAGTAAAATAAGTATGCTAATACAATTATTTCTGTAAAGTAAAAAGAAAATTAAATGGATATCTCAGAAGTGACATTTCTTGTCAGGTAGGTGAGCTATGAACAACTGAACAGTAAATAAGTTAATTGCTGGAGTTAGTATAACGGTTAAGGTGTTTACCTCACAAACAAAAGGTACAGGGTTTGATTCTAATCTTTGACAGGGAGATTGGTTTAAAATAGCCCATAAGGGCAGCTGGCCTAATACTTACCTATGAATCCATGAAAGTCAACCTGTAAAAGAAATTGACTGTCAGATTGGCTTATCAAGGAGTGTTTGCATGTGTGTGTGTGTGTGTGTGTGTGTGTGTGTGTGTGTATGTGGTTGTGTGTATCTTAGTGTGAAGCAAGCTAAAATAAATAACATTTTCCAGAATTGCTGGTATTTGATGACTGTCAAACATCAGAGTATTATTCAATGAGAAAGCTGGCTAATTGAGGAGGATGGTGATCTGAGTGTGAAACTATCTGATGTATGGTTTGTTTGCCATGTACAGTCTATGTGTGTGTGTGTGTGTGTGTGTGTGTGTGTGTGTGTGGCCAAAATTCCTTTAACAATTATAGTACGTAATTTATACTACATAGTACCATAAAAACACTCCCAAAACAGCATGACTGTTATTACTCCATAAGTATTAGTATTTTTGGCCATTTTTTTTTCTGAGCTATCTTAAATTTTAACTGCACAGGTTTTGGGTTATAGTTATTTACTCATTCTCTTGGACACACAATTGTATTGTTGTCATGTAACTCTAAACTTGATCAAATACCTTATAACTTATCAAGCTCCTTGTGGTCCATGAGCAGTTCACTGTTGCTGTCTCACCTCTATCTGCTTAACAGTTATTGCTCCAATGTTATTTCTTATTCTGTTGGCTGCCCTAGACATTCTATCTATTGTCCGCAACAACTGATGTATTGCAAGCTCTTTGTGATTCCTATGTCATTCACTGCAGCCATATAGTTTTAATAGATTATACCACAGTTCTTGTACTACTTCTTGTATTATCATCTCCTGTGTCTTCCTATCACTTTTGTCTACATACCTTTTTACCATAGTATAGAATGCAACACTTATCAAGAGAACATCTAGCTGGCACTACAGATTTATAGTCTATATATATATTTGTAAGAAGATAGAAACTAAACATCCTGTCAGTAGAAACATGCCATCAACAAAGATCACTTTACCGACCCAGGGCTTTATAACACAATTAAAGGCAGTACTGCGCTGTGTCTGAATTCCATCTAATAAAATGTTAGCCTAAGAAGCATTTTGGACTTGGGGGGGGGGGGGGGGTCCAAGCACAAGTCTGCAAAGTGTTTAAGAATTGTCAAAGGGGTGGGGGCGGAGCCTAGATGGCCAACAGATAGTAACACTTTTTTTAGAGCTCAACAAAATTATACTAAAATGCAGGAAAATAATCAATTTTATCTAACAAAAATGACAAAACATGGTAGATAAACATCTGAACTATATGTATATAAACATCTGAACTATATGTATATCAACTTTGGTGACATTTCATCGAGACTTTCCTGTCAAATCAACTTGGAGTTTATTTCTGCTGTGTGGAAATGAGTAACTCAAAGAACTCTCACTCTGAAAGTACATTGAAAAACAAAATACAGCTGATGTCCTCTACACTACAAGAATTATCTTTGAAAATGGATGGATTTAAAGATAACCTAGAGAATCTTAAAGAAAATTTTCAACAACAAACTGTTTTCAGAGAATTGCTACAACACCGCCAAACTAAAATATTAGATACTGACACTTCCTTATGTGACACAGAGGGGAGATTTAAAGAGGAAGAAAATCAAAGTGAATTGTTTTTGCAGCAGAACAACTGGCTGATTAACAAAGTAGATAATCTGGAGAACAGAGAAAGGAGTACAAATATAAAACATGTTGGACTTCCAGAGAGAACTGAAGGTGAGGATATCATTTCATTTTGAAACTCTTGGCTACCGGAAATTAAGGACCTGAAAGAAGGCTTGTCCAGTGGCATAGAAACAGCCCATAGAGCCACAGGAAAACCGATATCATCCTCACCTAATGCACCTCCAAGATGAATTGTAGTAAAGTTTTTGTCATACTTAGACAAAGAACTAGTTCTTAAATCTGTTTGGAGAAAAAGTCCTTTGACATATAAACAAAATCAAATTAGATTTGATAATGACTATTCCACCAGAGTACTAGATCTAAGAAAAAAAAAAAAACTTGGCCACTTGTGAAGCTTCTTAAACAAAACAAAATAAAAGCTCAACTTGTTTATCCTGCAAAAATCAGACTCTTCTATTCAAATGTAATGAGTACTTTCAACAACTTTGAAGAAGCATCTTCCTTCATTAAGAACAACAACATAATTACAATTCTAGAAGAAATGGATTGGACACCATCTACCTCATTGAAAAGATCTCATGAAATAAAATTGTGGACCAATGTAAAGAAGAAGAAGCAAAGAACTGAATCCAAAAATACAGAATTCTCAAAAACTCTCAAAGAATCTACTAAGATATGAAACTTAAACCAAAGAATACTAAAACATATGTACAATTATATATTTTTTCAGTTGTCTCATCCTTTATGTTTTTTTCCACTAACTCAGCTAACATAATGAACACATTAATAGAGCATTTACACTAACTGTAAGATTAGAAAGGGGTTATACTATCATAAAATGTTGCTTTCTATATTAAATTAGATAAATAAATAAAACAAAGGCAAGGAAAAAATAAGGGGAAAAGAAAAACAATGGGAAATAGTAACAAAAGATTACAGGTTTGAAAACATAGGTTCATAGGTAGGTACTAGGCTATAGGCCCTACAAGCCTGTCCAAAAAGGTACCCTGGCTTTCACCACTCAAGAAAATAATTTTCCTATGACCCTGTCGAGCAGAGACACAGAGGTGATCCCTGGAGTGAATTTCCTATTTCCCACCCAAACATCAAGATTTTTCTTGATGCGTGCTAATGAGGAGCTTTGTTTGATATAGATAGGTAGTTTGTTCCAGAGTATGGGAAGTCTCTGGGACAGGAATCTATCCCTCTAGCATTGTTCTGTTTATTGTGGTGACAAGGTTTAGGTCCCTAGAGTGTGTAGCTCAGAGGGATGGGAATTCTTTAAGTGGAGCATCAGCTTTGGGTTTGACATAGCTTTGTAAGTTAGGTAGAGATCGCCTCTGAGTAGGCGATATGTGACAGAGTAAAGCTGGAGTTTTTTGAGACGCTCTGCGTAGGGCATCTGTTTGAGACCGGTAATCCTCTTTGTGAGGTATTTCTGCAGCCTTTCCAGTTGTTGTAGATGTCTTGTGAGGTACATACCAAAAGGGGCATTGTACTCTATAATGGGTCTAATGAGTGATGAGTAGAGGGTAAGAATTACCTCTTTTTTCCTAGATGAGAAACCTTTTGTGATGAGGTGAGCCACATAGAAGGATTTCCTGATTACTGTGGCGATGTGATTATCAAAGGAGAGACTACTGTCCACCTGTGTCCCAAGGTCTATTATCATACTTTTGGTGTTAAGTAGCCTACCACCTATGTGGTAGCTCATGGGTACAGAGCTTTTACCAAAAAGGATGCCAATGCACTTTTTGGCATTGAGCTTCAGGCAATGGCTTTGACACCAGGCATCTGTCTCAGTGAGGCCCTTTTATAGGATGTCCACATCGTTAGGAGTTTCAATTATGGCTTCTAGTTTGCAGTCATCTACTAACTTCATTAGCCAAAGACCTTCTGTGTTAGCCTGTACTTCAGAAAAGTAGATACCAAACAGGAGTGGACCCAGGACTGAACTCTGTGGTACTCCACTTGTCACTGGTCTGAAGTCAGATTTGGAGTATGCTACTTTCACAGTGTGGGTTCTGTCAGTGAGCCAGTTGGCAAACCATCTTGTGACATAAGGATTTATACCTAGTTTAGTGAGTTTATCTATAATTCTAGAGTGGGGGATGGTGTCAAAAGCCTTGGTGAGATCTAGATAGGCTCTGTGAACCACCTTACCCTCATCTATGGCTTTGGTGACTGCTTCAAAGAAGTCAGTCAGGTTTAGTAGACATGATCTGCCTTTTACAAACCTAAACTGGGTGGGTTCCAGAGTTTGGAGATTACCAATGTCTTTGTTTATAAGTTCCATGATGATACATTCCATGGCCTTGCAGACCAGGCTCATTAGGCTAAGGGGGCGGTAGTTCCCAGGGTCCATGGTGGCTCCCCCTTTGTGTAGTGGGATAACCATTGCTGTGCACCATTCAGTGGGCAGAAAGCCTGAGGTGAGGCTATGATTGAACATGGTGCTTAGATGGGGTGCCACTTCATTCTTTAGTTCATGTAGTCATCTGGGATGTTGTCAGGTCCCATGGATGCTGTGTTCTTGGCTTTGGAGAATGTGGTTTTTACCTGTGCAGCCGGTATAGAGATGGGCCCTTTAGGGGGTGAGGGGGGTAAAGTTAGCACTGAACCTATCTGCCAGGATGTTGGCAATATCAGTTGATTATGTATATTTAGTGCCATTGTGCTGTAACTCAGAGCAGATCTGAGTGTTGCCATTGAGATTCTTGACATAGCTATAGAATGCTTTGTGGTTGTCTTTAGAATCAGTGGCAATTTTGTTTTCATAACTAGCTTTGGAGGATTTTATGAGGGATCTCAGCTTCTTACTGAGGCTGACCAGGGAGTTCTTCCTGTAATGGGATTTTACTCTTTTTTGCAACCGTTTCTTTCTTCTGTTATAGAGATTGTTTATGGCAGGGGACCACCAGATTGGCTTCCTTTTTTTTTGGAGGATAGCATCTTGGTTCAGTTAGGGATAGCATGATCCATGCACTCATGTCAGTGCTTATAAGGTGCATTTGTGTAGGATTCAGCAGTCGTACCTCTATTGTATGTCGGCATGGGTGTCGTGAAGTTTGCCACTTCTGTCTTAAGAAGTGTGAAGTTGGCTTTGGAGAATTTTTTTATGGTGGTTTCCCTAATGGGGTGGGGGTGGGGGGTGGGTGTGATGATGATGTCTAGGCTAATTAGCTTGTGGTCTGATCTGACCAATGAGGAATTTACCTCTGGTGTGGAACATCGGTCACCCATGTTGGTAATGACTAGGTCTAGGATATTGCTGCTCCTGGTGGGGGTGTGGATATGTTGATCCAAGGCATTGGAATGTATGAATTCCAGAAAAAGTTGAGCAAAAGAGCTGGTACATGAGTAGTTTTCCCAGTTAATGGTGGGGTAGTTGAAATCGCCCATTATTAGGGTGTTGGATTGTTCTCTGATATTTTCCAGTGTATCAAGAAATGAGGAGTGTGAATCCTGGGGCATGGTGGGGGATCTGTAGCAAGTTACAATTTGGATTGCAGTCTTGTACAGAGTTAGTTGCACTTGGATAATTTCGGATGCATTATGCTGAGCAACTAGTCGGGAGGTGTAGATATTTAAAGTTAACCAGTCTATGTTAAAGATGTTTTACTTAAATATGAAACATTCTGAGAAGCTGCGAGTAGACAGAAATCATCTGAGGGAGAGTCGCTTGCTTCTGAGAACATTATTTTACCTCGCAGAGGTTTGAGTACGTTTTTCCACACACTGCAAGATCGAGCAACATAAACCCATCTCATACAGTGCTTAAATAAATAAAACACAAAGCAACAAAATTAATTAAGAGAGTAAAATCATAAATATGATAACTGACCTTAAATAAGGTTCAGCAACACTGTACAGTCTGGAATTTTGTTTTCAAACTACTTTGGGGTTTTATAGGGGCTGTTCTTTAGGTCCAGGGGGCTTCCTTAAGGGTTTTTTTTCTTTTTGCCCGTTTTTTTCCTGTTAAAAGTTTTCGGGGCCCCGAGGTTCCTTTTTTGGGGGTGCACGTTCAGTTTGGATAGCCATGATCCAGAATTTTTCAGCTTTGGTGCTTTTTGTTTGGTAAACACTCCTGTGTCGGATTCAAAAACCCAAAACCTGGGCCAAAAAAAAAATTCCCGGAAAATTTTATATTGGTTTCCCTAATGGGGTTGTTTTGTTTTACCGCCCAGCATACACCATAAAGAGGCGGAGAGTGTTTAAATTAATAATTTTGTACTTTAATGCGAAAAACAAAAACCACAAGGACAACGGACAATCAGATTTGTAGGTTACTGTATTAGCTTGTTCCTTTATATTTGGCTTTTCTTTATCTTTCCCACTCCGCGTGAAAGATTTTTTAAGCCATTGATTAAAATCCAAGTCTCTGTAGTTCTCGAAAGTGATGTAGTCACCCCTATCTTTGTCCCTGTTGTAATTAGAACTGTTGTATCTAGTGTTCACGTTTCTCCGATTAGCGTTCGCTTCCTTAGCCCCTCCACCTCATGTCTGTTGGTCGCCGGATTCAGACGTCACTCGATTAGCCCTACGGTCCTTCGGGCTGCTCTGCGCACAAGGAATCTCGTTAGAGGTTCCTGCTGGTGAAGTTCCAGTTTGCGAGTACGCCTGGATGACTTGCAGAAGTTCTTTCAGCATTCCGCTGCTTTCCATCCTGTTTGGTAAGGACTCCTCGTGTCCGGATTCAAAACACAACCCACAAAAACAACTGGTAACCAGGAAAAAATGAATTCACCAAAGGAAATACGTTCCGGCACTATTAAGGCTGTCCCATATATGTTGCTTCAACTCTGCTTCATCTTCGTTGTAACCGCCAGCATACACCATAAAGAGGCGGAGAGTGTTTAAATTAATAATTTTGTACTTTAATGCGAAAAACAAAAACCACAAGGACAACGGACAATCAGATTTGTAGGTTACTATATTAGCTTGTTCCTTTATATTAATTTTAATTAATTTTATTAATTTAAACACTCTCCGCCTCTTTATGGTGTATGCTGGCGGTTACAACGAAGATGAAGCAGAGTTGAAGCAACATATATGGGACAGCCTTAATAGTGCTGGAACGTATTTCCTTTGGTGAATTCATTTTTTCCTGGTTACTAGTTGTTTTTGTGGGTTGTGTTTTGAATCCGGACACGAGGAGTCCTTACCAAACAGGATGGAAAGCAGAGGAATGTTGAATGAACTTCTGCGAGTCATCCAGGCGTACTCACAAACTGAAACTTCGCCAACAGGAACCTCTAACGAGATTCCTTGTGCGCAGAGCAGCCCGAAGGACCGTAGGGCTAATCGAGTGACGTCTGAAGCGACCAACAGACGAGGTGGAGGGCTAAGCGAACTCTAATCGGAGAAACGTGAACACTAGAAACAACAGTTCTAATTACATCAGGGACAAAGATAGGGGTGACTACATCACTTTCGAGAACTACAGAGACTTGGATTTTAATCAATGGCTTAACAAATCTTTCACGTGGAGTGGGAAAGATAAAGAAAAGCCAAATATAAAGGAACAAGCTAATACAGTAACCTACAAATCTGATTGTCCATTGTCCTTGTGGTTTTTTTAGCATTAAAGTACAAAATTATTAATTTAAACACTCTCCGCCTCTTTATGGTGTATGCTGGCGGTTACAACGAAGATGAAGCAGAGTTGAAGCAACATATATGGGACAGCCTTAATAGTGCCGGGCGATTTCGGTGAATTCATTTTTCCTGGTTACCAGTTGTTTTGTGGGTTGTGTTTGAATCGGACACGAGGAGTCCTTACCAAACAGGATGGAAAGCAGCGGAATGCTGAACGAACTTCGCAGTCATCCAGGCATCGCAACTGAAATCCGCCAGCAGGAACCTCTAACGAGATTCCTTGTCGCAGAGCAGCCCGAAGGACCGTAGGGCTAATCGAGTGACGTCTGAAGCTGGCGACCAACAGACACGAGGTGGAGGGGCTAAGGAAGCGAACGCTAATCGGAGAAACGTGAACACTAGAAACAACAGTTCTAATTACAACAGGGACAAAGATAGGGGTGACTACATCACTTTCGAGAACTACAGAGACTTGATTTTAATCAATGGCTTAACAAATCTTTCGCGGTGGGAAAGATAAAGAAAAGCCAAATATAAAGGAACAAGCTAATACAGTAACCTACAAATCTGATTGTCCATTGTCCTTGTGGTTTTTGTTTTCGATTAAAGGCAAAATTATTAATTTAAACACTCTCCGCCTCTTTATGGTGTATGCTGGCGGTTACAACGATGAAGCAGAGTTGAAGCAACATATATGGGACAGCCTTAATAGTGCGGGGCATTTTTGGTGAATTCATTTTTTCCTGGTTACCAGTTGTTTTGTGGGTTGTGTTTTGAATCGGACGAGGAGTCCTTACCAAACAGGATGGAAAGCAGCGAATGCTGAACGAACTTCTGCGAGTCATCCATACTGCAACTGAAACTTCGCCAGCAGGAACCTCTAACGAGATTCCTTGTGCGCATAGCAGCCCGAAGGACAGTAGGGCTAATCGAGTGACGTCTGAAGCCGGCGACCAACAGACACGAGGTGGAGGGGCTAAGGAAGCGAACGCTAATCGGAGAAACGTGAACACTAGAAACAACAGTTCTAATTACAACAGGGACAAAGATAGGGGTGACTACATCACTTTCGAGAACTACAGAGACTTGGATTTTAATCAATGGCTTAACAAATCTTTCACGCGGAGTGGGAAAGATAAAGAAAAGCCAAATATAAAGGAACAAGCTAATACAGTAACCTACAAATCTGATTGTCCGTTGTCCTTGTGGTTTTTGTTTTTCGCATTAAAGTACAAAATTATTAATTTAAACACTCTCCGCCTCTTTATGGTGTATGCTGGCGGTTACAACGAAGATGAAGCAGAGTTGAAGCAACATATATGGGACAGCCTTAATAGTGCCGGAACGTATTTCCTTTGGTGAATTCATTTTTTCCTGGTTACCAGTTGTTTTTGTAGGTTGTGTTTTGAATCCGGACACGAGGAGTCCTTACCAAACAGGATGGAAAGCAGCGGAATGCTGAACGAACTTCTGCGAGTCATCCAGGCATACTCGCAAACTGAAACTTCGCCAGCAGGAACCTCTAACGAGATTCCTTGTGCGCAGAGCAGCCCGAAGGACCGTAGGACTAATCGAGTGACGTCTGAAGCCGGCGACCAACAGACACAAGGTGGAGGGGCTAAGGAAGCGAACGCTAATCGGAGAAACGTGAACACTAGAAACAACAGTTCTAATTACAACAGGAACAAAGATAGGGGTGACTACATCACTTTCAAGAACTACAGAGACTTGGATTTTAATCAATGGCTTAACAAATCTTTCACGCGGAGTGGGAAAGATAAAGAAAAGCCAAATATAAAGGAACAAGCTAATACAGTAACCTACAAATCTGATTGTCCGTTGTCCTTGTGGTTTTTGTTTTTCGCATTATAGTACAAAATTATTAATTTAAACACTCTCCGCCTCTTTATGGTGTATGCTGGTGGTTACAATGAAGATGAAGCAGAGTTGAAGCAACATATATGGGACAGCCTTAATAGTGCCGGAACGTATTTCCTTTGGTGAATTCATTTTTTCCTGGTTACCAGTTGTTTTTGTAGGTTGTGTTTTGAATCCGGACACGAGGAGTCCTTACCAAACAGGATGGAAAGCAGCGGAATGCTGAACGAACTTCTGCGAGTCATCCAGGCATACTCGCAAACTGAAACTTCGCCAGCAGGAACCTCTAACGAGATTCCTTGTGCGCAGAGCAGCCCGAAGGACCGTAGGACTAATCGAGTGACGTCTGAAGCCGGCGACCAACAGACACAAGGTGGAGGGGCTAAGGAAGCGAACGCTAATCGGAGAAACGTGAACACTAGAAACAACAGTTCTAATTACAACAGGAACAAAGATAGGGGTGACTACATCACTTTCAAGAACTACAGAGACTTGGATTTTAATCAATGGCTTAACAAATCTTTCACGCGGAGTGGGAAAGATAAAGAAAAGCCAAATATAAAGGAACAAGCTAATACAGTAACCTACAAATCTGATTGTCCGTTGTCCTTGCGGTTTTTGTTTTTCGCATTATAGTACAAAATTATTAATTTAAACACTCTCCGCCTCTTTATGGTGTATGCTGGTGGTTACAATGAAGATGAAGCAGAGTTGAAGCAACATATATGGGACAGCCTTAATAGTGCCGGAACGTATTTCCTTTGGTGAATACATAGAAGGATTTCCTGATTACTGTGGCGATGTGATTATCAAAGGAGAGACTACTGTCCACCTGTGTCCCAAGGTCTATTATCATACTTTCGGTGTTAAGTAGCCTACCACCTATGTGGTAGCTCATGGGTACAGAGCTTTTACCAAAGGGGATGACAATGCACTTTTTGGCATTGAGCTTCAGGCAATGGCTTTGACACCAGGCATCTATCTCAGTGAGGCTCTTTTATAGGATGTCCACATCGTTAGGAGTTTCAATTATGGCTTCTAGTTTGCAGTCTTCTACTAACTTCATTAGCCAAAGACCTTCTGTGTTAGCCTGTACTTCAGAAAAGTAGATACCAAACAGGAGTGGACCCAGGACTGAACTCTGTGGTACTCCACTTGTCACTGGTCTGAAGTCAGATTTGGAGTATGCTACTTTCACAGTGTGGGTTCTGTCAGTGAGCCAGTTGGCAAACCATCTTGTGACATAAGGATTTATACCTAGTTTAGTGAGTTTATCTATAATTCCAGAGTGGGGGATGGTGTCAAAAGCCTTGGTGAGATCTAGATAGGCTCTGTGAACCACCTTACCCTCATCTATGGTTTTGGTGACTGCTTCAAAGAAGTCAGTCAGGTTTAGTAGACATGATCTGCCTTTTACAAACCTAAACTGGGTGGGTTCCAGAGTTTGGAGATTACCAATGTCTTTGTTTATAAGTTCCATGATGATACATTCCATGGCCTTGCAGACCAGGCTCATTAGGCTAAGGGGGCGGTAGTTCCCAGGGTCCATGGTGGCTCCCCCTTTGTGTAGTGGGATAACCATCGCTGTGCACCATTCAGTGGGCAGAAAGCCTGAGGTGAGGCTATGATTCAACATGGTGCTTAGATGGGGTGCCACTTC
Source organism: Protopterus annectens (assembly GCF_019279795.1). Lineage (NCBI taxonomy): Eukaryota > Metazoa > Chordata > Ceratodontiformes > Protopteridae > Protopterus > Protopterus annectens. The sequence goes on from NC_056743.1 coordinate 280,521,362, forward strand.
ATTCTTTAGTTCATGTAGTCATCTGGGATATTTTCAGGTCTCATGGATGCTGTGTTCTTGGCTTTGGAGAGTGTGGTTTTTACCTGTGCAGCCGGTATAGAGATAGGCCCTTTAGGGGGTGAGGGGGGTAAAGTTAGCACTGAACCTATCTGCCAGGATGTTGGCAATATCAGTTGATTCTGTATATTTAGTGCCATTGTGCTGTAACTCAGAGCAGATCTGAGTGTTGCCATTGAGATTCTTGACATAGCTATAGAATGCTTTGTGGTTGTCTTTAGAATCAGTGGCAATTTTGTTTTCATAACTAGCTTTGGAGGATTTTATGAGGGATCTCAGCTTCTTACTGAGGCTGACCAGGGAGTTCTTCCTGTAATGGGATTTTACTCTTTTTTGCAAGAGTTTCTTTCTTCTGTTATAGAGATTGTTTATGGCAGGGGACCACCAGATTGGCTTCCTTTTTTTTGGAGGATAGCATCTTGGTTCTGTTAGGGATAGCACGATCCATGCACTCATGTCAGTGCTTATAAGGTGCATTTGTGTAGGATTCAGCAGTCGTACCTCTATTGTATGTCGGCATGGGTGTCGTGAAGTTTGCCACTTCTGTCTTAGGAAGTGTGAAGTTGGCTTTGGAGAATTTTTTTATGGTGGTTTCCCTAATGGGGTGGGGGTGGGGGGGTGGGTGGTATGATGATGTCTAGGCTAATTAGCTTGTGGTCTAATCTGACCAATGAGGAATTTACCTCTGGTGTGGAACATCGGTCGCCCATGTTGGTAATGACTAGGTCTAGGATATTGCTGCTCCTGGTGGGGGTGTGGATATGTTGATCCAAGGCATTGGAATTTATGAATTCCAGAAAAAGTTGAGCAAAAGAGCTGGTACATGAGTAGTTTTCCCAGTTAATGGTGGAGTAGTTGAAAGCACCCATTATTAGGGTGTTGCATTGTTCTCTAATATTTTCCAGTGTATCAAGAAATGAGGAGTGTGAATCCTGGGGCATGGTGGGGGATCTGTAGCAAGCTACAATTTGGATTGCAGTCTTGTACAGAGTTAGTTGCACTTGGATAATCTCGGATGTCTAGTCGGGAGGTGTAGATATCCTTAGTGAATATGGACACACCTCCACCTTTAGTGTTTCAGTCCAGGTTAGGTGTCTGAAAGGTGTGGTATGAATTATAGCCTGGTAATGCAGGGGTGATCTCTGGAGCCTTAAACCAGGTCTCTGTCACTGCACAGATGTCGATGTTCTCCATTTTAAGGAGTGCTTCGAGTGAATGCATTTTGAGGTTTAGACTTCTAGCATTGAGTAGCATTACCCTCAGATTTTTCTTGCTTGTACCTGTTACGGTGGTGAATCTGTCATTTGAACCTTGCCTAAAAAAGGCACTATAGGGGTGGCAAGAGCCTTAGCCAGTATCCAGAATCCCAAGGGCAACAGGTGCAGGCCATCTCTGGCAAAGCATTGTGGTCTGTCAATCATGTCATCCCAGGCAGACAGATACTGGATCCCCTTAGAATGACACCAGAAGCTTAGCCAATTGTTGAACTCAATCATTTTGTCCTTGTACTGTGGTATCATTCTGAGTGATGGCAGGATGCTACTCAAGGCTAGGGTCATACCTGCGTGGGCTATAAGATCAGAGAGCTCCTCCATGTCTCTTTTCATGGAGTCCAGGGAGGTACGTCTCAGGTCATTCACACCAACATGGACAATGACAGAGTCATATTTGTACTTGTTGAGTGACCTGAGTGCATGCATTATGTGGGAACTTGTCACATCAAGCTGTATATATAATGTTTACTCATTCTATAAGGCTTAATACCAAAAAGTATACATGTTTATAGGAGCTGCACTTAACTAAAGATTAACTGCTCTAATAAAAAGATAAACTGATAGATAATGGTTTAACTTAAACGCTTTGAATTTATTTAAAGTTAACCAGTCTATGTTAAAGATGTTTTACTTAAATATGAAACATTCTGAGAAGCTGCGAGTAGACAGAAATCATCTGAGAGAGAGTCGCTTCCTTCTGAGAACATTATTTTACCTCGCAGAGGTTTGAGTACGTTTTTCCACACACTGCAAGATCGAGCAACATAAACGCATCTCATACAGTGCTTAAATGAATAAAACACAAAGCAACAAAATTAATTAAGAGAGTAAAATCATAAATATGATAACTGACCTTAAATAAGGTTACAAGACTTATAAATTCTTAATAGAATATCCTTATACAAATGAGTTACCGCTAGAGGAGAGAAAATTATTCCATTATTTCTGTTAATTCAATAAAGTAGATTCAGCTTGCAAGCAAGGAAGCTGCAACTGTAAGAAAATGCAGCAACACTGTACAAGGTGTTTATATCAGAAGATCAAATGCTAAAAATAGCGAACTTAAAAATGTGAAACCTTAAAATGTCGAAAGAGCAGATCAGTGATTTTTTTCCCAGGGAAAAAATTTGTTGACCTCCCCCCCAAAAAAAAACGTACAAGCAAAATAAAGTGTGGGGGGGTTCACCCCCAACTTAAATATACCAACTCTGAGATTGCATCACAGTGGAGAAAACAGCAAAGCCCGGAGAATGGCCCATCGATTTTTTTCCTGGGAAAAAAATTGATGTTCCGTGCATTTAACATTTTCAGGTTTTGCATTTTAAAGTTCAATATAAGAGGGTTTGCTAATTTAAGCATTCGCTCTTCTGATAGGAACCCGGTACAAGTGCATATACGCACTTCCTTACACTCTTAAAGTGACAAGCAACCTCTTAAAAATGCTAGGAAGGGGAGGGGAGGGAAAAGAAAAAAGAGAATGAGAAAAGATTATCTGACACTATAGTTTTCTCATTTTATAAGATAACTTTTACTCAGATTACCCAGCTCAGCTGGGAAGGTAGAGTTTCTTCCCTTTGTGATGGGACAGTATAATAATTGAGTCAGCTTGTCATTAAAAACTTAGCATAAATGGAGGGAGGGCAGGGTTGCAACCTGCAGAGAAGTATGTTATGTCAATAAATCCCCCTAACTGGAGTTTGTAAAATAAATATCTTGTTATGTAGGACAGCTAATGTGATAATGCTAGCTGTTTCACTATATCTAATTCTCAATATACAAGTGAAATGGTCCCAGCACAGAGGAATTCTCTGGGAGACTGGGGTGGGGTGGGGTGGGGAAAGCATTAGTAGCACACACAGAGTAGATGATGATTAACCAGAAAGAACATCAAATTGTTATGCTATCACTTTGTAAGGAAGATAAAATTGTTCCACTATACACAGACAACAGAAAGATATATTTATGGATTTCTGATTTAACTATGCGCTTCACTCAGAATATCACGTTATCCTTTGTCATACAACTATTATAAAATAATGGATGATACATGAAGGAGAGTAATCTGTACACACACTGATATACTAAGGACACAATCTTTATACGAAATTTAGAATGCATTTATCTGTGCAGATTAAACTGAATAATAGACTGTAATGACTGTTGCCAGACTAAAATAATTATACTGCCAAAGCTACTATTTACAATCTTTCAGCAGCAATTAAGACTTACTTGAGTCTACAGGAAAACTGTGGTATAAAGAATGAGGAAATCAGCAGACTACTAGAGGGGTTGCACTACAGTTTAATATGCTAATGAGTCTTACTTATGAATCTATTGTTTAAAACTGCTTCAGAAGTGAATGTTACTCACAGATCAGAGTTTTATTATGATGTTTTTTTCTTCTGTTTGTAATAACCCAGAGTCTAATGTAGTATGCATAGTTTAATTTGTCATGAATCTAAATAATTTTCTAGAACTAGCATATATTTAAGTAAATCATGATAAAGTACTTCACTTTATGCTTAGGTAAAACTTTACTTGAAGTATAGTACTGTGGTCAATTTGATACTTAATGCCATATTAAATTCAAATAGCTAATGTGTACACAAACAAAAAGTTTGTCATTTCAGGTATTTAAGAGGTGACTATGGATTAAATTTAAAGAATCTCCCAATAAGACAGTGATGTAATACCATAACTGAAATGACACAAATATGATTATATGAATATGCGTGATATCTTGCGAATATAGATCCCCTGATTTTAAGATTTTCTGTCCTGATATTTTACATGACTGGTGCTGAGGGTTTGAAATGATTAAATTATGTATCACAGAGATACTCAGTATAATTTTTAATCTTTTTGTTATAAAGGAAAATGACTAAGCTTAAAATGCTTCATAAGGACACCTAACCTAGTATCAAATTAATATTATAGGCAATATTATATCTCAAACATGAACCATTAATTGGTAAGAATGAGTTATAAAATAAGCAGTGATTATCTTTTTTAAATTACAAGTACAGTGTGAGGAAAATACATAAACTTATTGAAACAAGTAGCAGAAAGTCTACTAAATGACATATATTATCAAACAACGAATACTATAAAATAACAACTTAGATAATTAATATTATATTTAATACATATTGATTCCATACAGTGACAATTCTGCTACTCAAGAGGTGAGTAGATATAAACTGAATTATATAAACAAACTTCCACTTGTGATTATAGTTATTATTAATGTTAGAAACAATTGATCAATAGATAATCTAAATATTGACTTCTTATACAAATTTTAAACATCTCCAGTGAAATAAATACTGAACTCTAAGGGCTACTTGTTGCTAAAGTATGAGGTATAATCTGATAGATTTTTTATCTATTTGATTAGGAATGATTATCCTTCTATCTACGGTAGGGGAAATTCTAAAGTGTTTGATTATATTGCTACATATAATTGTTCACATGTTATATTTCTTTTTTTTTATTGGCCTGAACTTGTTTTTCAACAGGGAAAATCAATATGATCATAATATATAGACCTAATAAGAACTTTATACAACATCAATGTTATGAAAGATTTCTGGGTATGAAAAACCATGCAAGTAAATTCTAAACATAGTCAAAATATATGGACTTTACACTACTTTCTTTAAACATCTATGGTTTGAACAATCCAAAGAAAAAATTGAATTTATTATGATATCTAAAATTAAACAAAGCACAGGTGATCTTTCTTCAAGAATTTCATTTCAAAACAAATGATAAACATATATGGAACCCAAATCAATATATAATATTGTCTCATTCTTCATATAAAACAAAAACTAGAGAAGTAATAATTTTGTGAAGAAAGAATATTACTAATCCTCAAATCATTTGTAACTATGAAGACAAAGAAGGTCTTATAGCTCTTGTTAAAGTGAAATTTAATAATAGAATTTGGACACTAGTAAACTTGTATTGGTTTCCTGGCATAGGGACAGGGACAGTTAAAAACATCTAGATTTTATTAGTAAAACATATAAGGCAAACCTGACAATAGGTGGGGATTTTAATTGTATTTTGAATAATTCTAAGACTACTAATAAGATAAATCTACATCTTTCTTCTATAGCAAAATCTCTCAAAAAAATGGAGTGAAAATCAAAAATCTAATGGATACATTCAACTTTAAAGAAAATAAGTTGCTATTATTTTCACACCAAGATCATAGATTTGGTACTCAAACAAAAATAGACAAAATTTATGTATCTCAAGAACTAATTACAAAAATAACTAATTTCTAAATAATAACCCGTCCTTTATCAGACCACAATTCACTAATTCTTAAATATCAAGTAGAATTCAAGAAGTTACCTCATATGACAAGAATACCAACACACATCACTAAACTGAAGGATTTCAAACCATGGTTAATTTCAGAATTGCAATTTTTGTCAGATACCAACTATACTGAAGAGATTAACATAGTCATGATATGGGATACTTTGAAAGCATATGTATATATATATATATATATATATATATATATATATATATATATATATATGGTAAAATACTTACATGGTTCAAAAATAAATCAAAAGAATGGGAATCTGAACTACAAAATATACAAAAACAACTTATAAAGATTAACAACAAGGACTCAATAAATTCAACCACCCATAAAAAAGGCAATTGACAAAACTAAATAAAAAAAATAATGATATTTTAACTCATAAAACTAATTTGGTACTAAACAAATTAAAACTAAACTCATATTCTACATCTTCAAGACATATGCAATCTAGCTATGAGAATCAAAAGACAAAACAAAGAAAACAATATCACCAACATCCTTCATGAGGGGAAAAAGAACAAATGAGGTTTGGCAACAATCCAAATTGTCCTGGGACATCTTCAAGAGGGGTTAGAGTGATATATTAGTGGGAGTTAGTTGGGGTGCAGAGGGGAAAGGTTTAAATGGAGGGAGGGATGATTGGGAGGAAATGAGAAAATGGTGGGGAGGGGCTTAAGGGTTTTAGGCAAGTGTAGCCAGGCAAGCAATCACATTTTGGCATGAACTTGCTATATGGCAAGCTTATGTCCAGGACGACCTGTGAGTATGGTGATGGACAGGTAGGCCTTGGGTTACTGATAGTACGTAGAGAGGAGGTGGGTAATATTTGTGTTAAACATATTTTTTTTTGCTAGAGGAGGGATATTGGTTGTTGGATGGTTTTGAGGTTGCTGGGGCTGGAAGGCAGTTAGGTTGCTTAAAGATGAGGGACGCAACTTAACTTTTAAATATGACTATTCTGCTCCAGGTTTTTATTAAGGTTGTTTAATCCTTAATTTACACTGATGTTCAGTTGGCTATTGTTGGTCATTGAGGTAACAAATTTTGTTACATGCTCTCAGTATTATGTAGGGCAGTTGTCAAAACAGAAATTTTAATGGTCCGATTCCTCTCTGTTGGCTTTGAGATGGTTGAGCAATTAGAGCTGGATTCGAGTGGGCTTTCTTCCCAGCACAGCCGTTGGCAGTACAGAGCTGTGATTTCAACTTCCAGGATCATTGTATTGAGTGGTAGTGAGTTTCGCTGGCTTTTGGGCACAGTTGCTCTCGGCACATGCGTGGTGGTCCAATGTGTCGGGTCTTTCTGAAGGTCCCACTCTTAGGCTTGTGGGTTTGCCAAGTTTTGAGGAGCATGGGACCTTCAGAGCCCCTGCTGGATTTCTGGAATGGAAGGGCTATAGAGATGATTAGTCATGGAACAGTCAGGAATCAAATGTTTTGTGGAAATCAGCTGCAGCTGTCGTGTGTTTGGAGGCAGTTTTTTTTTTTTTTTTCATAAGGAATGGTTTTCTAAATGTACCTCTCAACTGTATAGTCTTTTGTAGCAAGCTCTTAAAGCACAGCATTTTGGTTAACCAAAATTACATAACCAATAAATATAACTCCCAGGATAGGAAGGAGTTGTTGTGTGTGGGCCCAGTTACTTGCTTAATAGCCTTGACTCAATTTGTATTCATTGCTTGGGGTCGTGGGATGGATTTGAGGCACTGGGTGTTGTGGATGCTCAAGTTCCTGAGTCTGGTAGTGGCTGTAGGCAATAAATAGCTGTCTTGTGTAGTAGCAGAGTATGTATTTGATGCCTGTGCTGGTCTGGTGTGTGTGTGTTTTTTTTTTTTCCTCAAGAAGGTCCAGGTGTAATTGGGGTGCGACATTCAGTGGAATTCTTTTTTCATGGCCTTGGAAGTGCATGCAAGGTCATTGATGCTTAGCGGGGTTTTTCGGGGGTTGTCTTGGAGTGCATTTGGTTAGTTTGGGTATGCCTGATGGTCTGGGGGGTGCACAGGTTTTGTAAGAGGATTTGCCTCCCATGGGGCCCTCTTCAGTTGGTTCATCAGTCGTTTGGGTGTCGAGGGCTGTGAGAGGCGTTGAGCTTCATGTTTGCTTTTATAATGTGTCCCATTGGGGGTTTGGTGCTTCACAGGCTTTGTTCAGTTGATGTTTGCTCCATTTGCTGGGGGGGGTGCGCATGTGCAGTGGCAGTGAGGGATGGTATAACAAAAGGAAGAAGGGAGAAACTTTGCACTGCTCTGCGTTTGTTCCTCTTGGGTTCAGCAACCCTGCAACAGATTCAGAGGATTAACAACCACCACCAGTCTACTAAAATCAAAGACAGAATTATCAAGAGGAAACAAGTGCATTGTTTACAACCCAGGCAGTAGGTTTATTATTTTAAAATAACCAGTGTGTGTTTTGGTGGTGTGGTGGAATGAGCAGCCTGGTTGTTTGGTTTGGGTGGTGCTGCGGGTGGTGATTCATTGCGGTGCAAGGTTGGACTCGGGGAGCAGACTTGAAGGTGCCTTTATGAATGGTGGATGGGAGTGGTTGCAGTTAGCTTGGTCGATGCCATTTTGTGTGTGTAGCATGTATAGTCATTGTTCTGCTGGCCATTTTGTTTCCACGTGTTGGTTGATGGTTGTCGTTGGTTTACTCCCGTCCAGAGGAATTGAGTGGTTTCCTTGTCGGTGCTCCATGGGATGCAGGTGGTGTGGTGGGAGTGAGCGGTGGGGTTCATGCGTGATCGATGTTGCAACTCAAGGAGCAGGCTGGTGGAGTGAAGGCAGGGGATGGAATCCAAAGCTACATATTTCTTGTTTTGAGGTTGCAAGGTGTGGTGCGGCCGCGGCAGTCTCTCATCTGGTCTCAGATTGAGGGTCTGTTCCTCAGGCATTTTATGGTTTTCTTGCAAGTTGCTAACACTGATCTGAGGATTGGACTCATTAGGTGGTGGCTTCTTGTGGAGGTCATTCTGTTGGACTGAACACTGTTGTTCCTAAATTCATATATTTGCATGGTGGGGCTACAAATGACTGTGGACTGTGGATGGGCACCAGGTGTGTGGTGTGCCCAGAATGTTGTTCTGACTTTGAAGGGAACAATTTGAAAGTAAGACTTTGCTGGTGTACTTGAAATGATGGATATAATTTCTTGAACTAATACATGTTACAGAACAAGGTCGTTTCATTCAATTAAAATGTGTCATATAGCTAAACTTTTGATAAAAATGAAAGGTCTGAAGGTTGATGATCTAGCAGAAAAAGATAATGTATTCAGTTAAGTGGTCATGAAGGTAACAACCATTTTCACGGCATTAAGAACACTGCAGCGCAGAATGTCTGGCAATGCACCTTATTTAGTGTTGAGGTTATCTTTCTATACAAGTAATTCCAAATTAGAATATACATATTGTTCTATAGATTTTTTTTTCCTTTGGCCTTGAAGTCTGCAGACATTTGCTACCTATAAAAAGGATGCACCTTTCGTACACGTCCATATTTTGCATTATGATTGTTTAACTACTTACTAGTAACTTGATATGCTGCACTTAGCATAATTGTAGATATATATATATGATATAAGGCTTCTCAAGAATAATAAAGATGACATAAATGTAATATACCTATTGTGACTGCTGTATTAGATTTGCCCAGTTAATAAAGTCTCTTGTCACATTGTGGTTCTCTTTCAGGGCACACAACCTGCTGTATGATGCACTTTTGCCCTAGCAACCATGTTTTAACTATAAAATACGAAAGATAGAGTTTGGGGAATTGTTTTGTTTCAGTTCTTGTATTGTAAAGTCAAGATACTTATTCTGTTTTGTTTTATTGCAGAATGGAATTTGAGTTGACATTGGTTGGTGACCAGAGGTGAGGGAGGTTGAAAGCTTATAGAAGCTGTTGCAATGAAGGTCTCAGTCTCTTGAGTGGTGCACAATGAGATCACAGGACTGCACAGCAAGCAATGGTCCATGCCGTGTCAGAAATGGTTTTGGAAGGTAATGGATGTTGATTATGGGGATGTTTGATTGCAGGAGTGGAGCGCAAGGGGTTAGGAGGTAATCATAAGTCTGTGCTAATGATGACACAGCATGGTTGAAGTTTATCAAAGTAGGGTAGGGGCAAGTTGAAGGAGAGGCATGTTGAGACATGATAATTCAGGGAGAGGATTGTTTAAGGTGAGATTGGGGTTTTCACAGGTGGGGTGGAGTCCAATCATCATAGGATCAGGGGTACACTAAGGTCACTGGTTTAGGCATCTGGTAAGCTAGCTAAATATTAATTTGCATATCTAAAATGGATTGGGCCAGAATTTTTGATATGGAACTAAGAGGAACATGATTTTAGGACAGGGTGGGGGACCTTCCTCAAGGTGGGGTATACTTGAGAGGTATTGGGCAGCGTGGTATTTGAAGTTTCAGCATCTTAGATTTCTTTGCAGTTTAAGGTCTTGTGTACAGCCATTTGCAGATCAAAGCAGCAAATTGGAGAGGTTGCCAAGATCACATTTTTAGGCTATGATGACTTTATGTTTAAACTATTATGTAGGTCAGAGTGATTGGATGGGGATTTATTGCATTGCTTGTTTATGGAAATGTTCTTTGGATCATTGGAATAGGAGTTAATCAGGTCTACAGACTTTATAGGTGTTATAGAAATCACTAGTTGACTCCTGTAGAATGTTGGTATTGAAATTCTCCTTCATATGCAGTGTCTAAAGTTAATATGGTAAGTACGCAGTTAGACATGTCAGATTTGGGTGGAGCTTTTGGGGTGCATTTACAGTTAGCAGTTCGGGTTACTGGGTGGTAGAGGTACCATGATCTGGACAGGAAGCTGATATGGTTCATAGGGCTGGGTAGGTGTTGGTAATGTTTCATGCTAGGTTAGGGTTTAGATGAGAGTAATACAAGAACCATTTCAATTATGATTGAAAGAATTTTGTAGGGATGGTTTTGGAAGCAGTGTAGGTAGGAGGGTCTTGATATTTTGCAAGCAGAGAGCTTTATGTCAGTGATAGAAACCTAATTGCCATTTAGTAATGAGTAAATTGAGGGTGTTTAAGATTGGGCATGTAGAGTACGTCATTGTGGGGCATAGGCTAGTTTTCTAGGGGGTTCTGGTTTTCTAGCACTTAGTGTTAGGTCATTAAAGTTTTGGAGTTAAGACTTTTCCCTGCAGTAATCGGTTTACTGCACATCCAGAGCTGTGTAGTTTGCTGGTCTATTGTGTTATGCTTTAGTTGACAGGGTCCTGGGTCAAGACTTGCTAAGAGTTTTCTTTGACTGAGTGCGGATTTGAGTTCAAGGGGTTATAATTTCTGTGGCATTTGTTATGGCTATAGGTTGTCATTCATGAAAGGTGGAGAGATGGTTAGTGGCTTGAAGGAAGTGATATAGGTTGTTATTCATGAAAGGTGGAGCGATGATTAGTGGCTTGAAGGAAGTGGGCTAAAAGGCAATGTATTCTCTGGGAGTGGATGTCCCGGTGTGGTATAATGGGCTCACGGGTAATCCTACTTTATTTAGTGTCATATAGGTGTGTATCAGTGTTGGTATGTCAAGGTGTGAGGTTGATGACAGGGTACTAATGCACTTTACAGATGATGGATCCACCGAATGTTGTTTGGCTTAACTATTCCCTTAATGGGAGATAGTTGATTGAACAATTTTGGGTAGAAGGGAGGAGGAACAGCCTGGTCAGGCAGGTTGGCAGAGAAGAGGGACAGGCTTTTGCCCTCTTCTGTTCCCACTCTGGTGTCTGGGTTCATTTCAAGGATTTGGGTAAAGGAAAATGAGCAGCTGGAGGACGTTTGCTGAATAGATAAGCAAGCCGAGGTAAGGATGTTGCCTCTTTGGTGGAAGGTAATTCAATGAATGGTGTATGAAGTGAGATGGGACAGTGCTTTATAAGTAAGGTAAGTGAGCAAAGGTATGGACGCTGCTTACTGGGACAGGGTGAGTAGGTACGCTGTCCTGATTAACATTATAAGGATGTTTATGCTGTGTTTAGAACCAACTATATTGTGTCTAGTTCTAATTAATAAGTTTGGTGATCAAATCTATGCTATGGAAGTTTTAATAAAGGTCGTCAAATGTCATTCGGTGTGATGTGTTTATTGAAGGGGACCGGGACAAATGAGGTTTGGCAACAAACCAAATTGTCCTGGGACATCTTCAAGAGGGGTTAGAGTGATATATTAGTGGGAGTTAGTTGTGTTGGGGAGATGAAAGGGTTAAATGTTGGGAAGGATGATTGGGAGGAAATGAGATAAGGGTGGGGAGGGACTTAAGGGGTTTAGACAAGTGTAGTTGGGTAAGCAATCACATTTTGGTGTGAACTGCTACCCACCCACCCCCCATTTGTGTTGGTGGTGATTGGGGTTATTTTATTAGTCGGGGTAGTCGGAGAAGAGGGACAGGCTTTTGCCCTCTTCTGTTCCCCCTCTGGTGTCTGGGTTCATTTCAAGGATTTGGGTAAAGGAAAATGAACAGCTGGAGGAAGTTTGCTGAATAGATAAGCAAGCTGAGGTAAGGATGCTGCCTATTTGGTGGAAGGTAATTCAATGAATGGTGTATGAAGTGAGATGGGACAGTGCTTCATAAGTAAGTTAAGCGAGTCCAGGTATGGACGCTGCTTACTGGGTAAATGGGATATGAAGTGAGTATTGGACGCTGCTTCATAAGTAAAGTAAGTGAGCAAAGGTATGGATGCTGCTTACTGGGGCAGGGTGAGTAGGTACGCTGTCCTGATTAACATTATGAGGATGTTTCTGCTGTGTTTAGAACCAACTATATTGTGTCTAATTCTAATTAATAAGTTTGTTGATCAAAGCTATGTTATGGAAGCTTTAATAAAGGTTGTCAAATGTCATTAGGTGTGATATGTTTATTGAAGGGGACCGGGACAAAAAAGTTTCAGATATAAGTGAGATCCTTGATGCCTTGAAATATCATTACACTGAACATTATAGAACAAGCAACTCTCAAATTAATTTATAAAATATATAATCAAAATTCTCTGAAATAAAGAAAATACCAGAACAATTAAAATTAGAACTTCAAAAACAAATCTCACATAAAGAAGTTATTGAAAAATTAAGGAAAGTAAGTTCAATAAAGCCCCAGGAACTGATAGTTTTATAATTGGACTATATTATTTTTTTCCAACATCCATAAGTTCAATTTTTCATAAAACTCAACTTGAAATTTCCACACAAACCATAATACCACCTTCATGGAGATATGCCTTAATTACACCTATCATAAAAGGAAATAAATATCCCACACAATGTAGCTCATATAGACCAGTACCACTACTTAATAATGACTATAAAATCTCCATGTCTATATTAGTCAACAGAATTAAAAAATCTATGATTCATATTATAAATGAAGACCAGACAGAGTATATAAATAATAGACATACCTGTGATAACATTCAAAACATATTAACTCTTATTGACATATTAAACAGAGAAAATCAAGAAGCCCTAATAACTGATTCATTAAACTAGGACTATTTATTTAAAGCATTAAAACTTTATGAATTCCCTTATTCCTTTATATCTTTAATAAAAATTAGCTTCAAAAACAACTTAGCATATGTAAAACTTGGACCATTCACTTCTGAATCTATAGCACTAACTAAAGGTACAAAACAGGGTTGTCCAATGTCCCCTATTTTATTTGCATTAGCTATTGAATTATTTGCTGCTTCAATTCATTGTAACTCTAAAATAAAATATATCAATATGCAAATGATGCACTCCTTACTTTACCCACCTCAAAAGAATCCTTAAAAGAACTGGACACACAAGTTGAAAAATTCACTTTAATAAAACAAAGTCTAACTTCATGATACTGAACAAAAAGAGTGATGTTCTAATAGCTGGAAAACATATAATTGGTAAACATGTCTCCACTTTAAATTATTTAAGAATAATCATATGTAAAAATATAGAAGAAACCTTAACCATAAACTATAATATTATCAAAACTACTACAAAAGCTTATATAGTAAAATGGAATAAAATGTGCTATACATAGTACAAGCTATACCCATGATACCAGATAAACATCATTTAAAAGAAATAAACACACTTTTATTAAAATTTCTCTGGTACCCGAACAGAAATAGAGTAGCTTTTACACACCATATCAGGCCATGGGAACAAGGAGGGATTAACTTTCCGGATATAGAGACATACATTAAAGTCTCTATTTTCAGAATTACTATAAACAGGATGGATCCAAATTATTCCTCCAATTGGAAAACTTTACATACTATTGTATATTTAAATGAAAACTCCATAACAAAAAACCTTATGTTAGCTGATCAAAACAACAAACTAGGGCACGTTTTCTGCATTAATATTCAATATAATATAGTTAAAGTTGCTAAACTTAAAAACTATAAACTACATTTATAATTCCTTTAGAAAATTAGTTAATATCAACACAGATATAAAACTTTGGATGGATTTATTAATCCCTTTTAGCTCCACAAAAAAAAATATTTAATAAGATAGATAATATTCTTAACACATGGAAAACAAATAATTTTGTATGCTGGCAGCACTGTATTAATGATCAAAAAGTTCTAGACAGTTAATATATAATAAGTGTTATGTGTTGTTTTGAATTAAGTGGAGCTTTTCTCCCCGGGCCTTTGCTGAAAATGGACCTCGTCCAGTCAGACCATCATGGTTAACAAATGTAAAATAAATAAATAAATCAATAAATAAGTGTATATGATCTCTCTTCTTCTGACTGGTTAGTACTTCAAAGAGTCTTGATATATTCACAAGATCTATGCAGAATAATTAATAATTTTTCTTTTAAAGTCAGACCTAAATTCGTAAAATATTTGAATGAAATTATATACAATAATCACAACTGAGAAAATATAATTTCAAAACTATACAAAATCTTAATAAACTATAAAGTTAAAAACCAACAGAGTTATTGGAATTTCATCAAGACTTCAATAAGTCTGTCTATGGAAGGTAAAACTAATTTATTGTCTTCTATTAAATTGACATCCATCTCACAATTTTGGAAAATATACACGTGGAAATTTCTGCATAGAGCTTTCAATACACCCAATAAAGTGAATAAATTTAGTTCTTCAAATAATGTTACTTGCTGGAGATGTTTACAAAGATGTCTAAACTTCAAAATGCATTCACTCGAGGCACTGCTTAAAATGGAGAACATCGACATCTGTGAAGTGACAGAGACCTGGTTCAAGGCTCCAAAGAGCACCCCTGCATTACCAGACTATAATTCATACCACATCTTTCAGCCACCTAACCTGGACCGAAACACTAAAGGCAGAGGTGTGTCCATATTCATTAAGGATATCCACACCTCCAGGCTAGTTGCTCAGCATAATGCATCCGAGATTATCCAAGTGCAACTAACTCTGGACAAGATCGCAATCCAAATTGTAACTTGCTACAGATCTTCCACCATGCCCCAGGATTTCCACTCCTCATTTCTCGATACACTGGAAAATATTAGGGTACAACCCAACATCCTAATAATGGAGTTGAATAGATTTCAACTACTCCACCATTAACTGGGAAAACTACTTTTGCTCAACGTTTTCTGGAATTAATAAATTCCAACGTCTTGGATCAACTTATCCACACCCCAACCAGGGGCAGCAATATCCTAGACCTGGTCATTACCTACATGAGCGACCGGTGTTCCACACCAGAGGTCAATTCCAGTTGGTCAGATCCAACCACAAGCTAATCATCTTAGACATCAACATCCCAACCCCACCCCCCATTAGGGAAACCACCGTAAACATTTCTCCAAAGCCAACTTCACGCTTCTTAAGACAGAAGTGGCACACTTCACGATATCCATGCAGATGGACAATAGAGGTACGACTGCTGAATCCTACACAAATGCACTTTATAAGCACTGACATGAGTGCATGGATCGTGCTATCCCTAAAAGAACCAAGATGCTATCCTCCAAAAAAAAAGAAGCCAATCTGGTGGTCCCCTGCCATAAACAAACTCTACAACAGAAGAAAAAAAACTGTTGCAAAAAAGAGTAAAATCCCATGATTGGAGGAACTTCCTGGTCAGCCTCTGTAAGAAGCGGAGATCTCTCATAAAATCCTCCAAAGCTAGTTGCAAAAACAAAATCACCATTGATACTAAAGATAACCACAAAGCATTCTATAGCTATGTCAAGAATGTCAATGGCAACACTCAGATCTGCTCTGAGTTACAGCACAATGACGCTAAATATTCAGAACCATTTGATATTGCCAACATCCTGGCAGATAGGTTCAGTGCCAACTTTACCCCCCTTTCACCCCCTAAAGGGCCCATCTCTATACTGGAAGAATGCAAAGTTCCTGTAATCACAGTTGCACAGGTAAAAACCACACTCTCCAAAGCCAAGAACACAGCATCCATGGGACCTGACAACATCCCACGCTGCGTTCTACACAAACTACAGAATGAACTGGCACCCCACCTAATCACCATGTTCAACTATAGCCTCACCTCAGGCTTTGTGCCCACTGAATGGTGCACAGTGACGGTTATTCCACTCCACAAAGTGGGAGCCACCACGGACCCTGGGAACTACCACCCCATTAGCCTAACAAGCCTGGTCTGCAAGGCCATGGAACGTATCATCATGGAACTTATAAACAAAGACATTGGTAATCTCCAAACCCTGGATGTCACCCAGTTTGGGTTTGTAAAAGGCAGATCATGCCTCCTAAATCTGATAGACTTCTTTGAAGCAGTCACCAAAGCCATAGACGAGGGTAAGCTGGTTCATGCAGCCTATCTAGATCTCACCAAGGCTTTTGACACCATCCCCCACTCTGGAATTATAGATAAACTCACTAAACTAGGTATAAATTCCTGTGTCACAAAATGGGTTGCCAAATGGCTCACTGACAGACCCCACACTGTGAAAGGGCAGACTCCAAATCCAACTTCAGACCAGTGAAAGTGGAGTACCACAGGGTTCAGTCCTGGGTCCTCTCCTGTTTGGTATCTACTTTTCTGAAGTACAGACTAACACAGAACGACTTTGATTAATGAAGTTCACAGATGACTGCAAACTAGGAGCCATAATCGAAACTCCTAACGATGTGGGACATCATACAAAAGGGCCTCACTGAGACAGATGGCTAATGTCAAAGCCATGGCCTCAAGCTCAATGCCAAAAAGTGCATTGTCATCCCCTTTGGTATAAACTCTGTACCCATGAGCTACCACATAGGTGGTAGTCTACTTAACACCGAAAGTGTGATAAGAGACATTGGGACACAGGTGAACAGCAGTCTCTCCTTTGATAATCACATCACCACAGTAGTCAGGAAATCCTTCTACATGGCACACCTCATCACAAAAGGTTTCTCATCCAGGAAAAAGGAGGTCATTGTTCCCTTCTACTCGTCACTCTTTAGACCTATTATAGAATAAGATGCCCTTTAGATATGTACCTCACAAGACATCTACAACAACTGGAAAGGCTGCAGAAATACCTCACAAAGAGGATTACAAATGCCCTACGCAGACCGTCTCAAAAAACTCCAGCTTTACTCCGTCGCATATTGCCTTCTCAGAGGCGATCTCTGCCTAAAATACAAAGCTATGTCAAACCCAGAGCTGTTGGACATGCTCCACTTAAAGAAATTCCAATCCCTCCAAGCTATACGCTCTAGGGACCTAAACCTTGTCACCATAATAAACAGAACATGCTGGAGGGATAGATTCCTGTCTCAGAAACTTCCCGTACTCTGGAACAAACTACCTATCTATATCAAACAAAGCTCCTCATTTGCACTTGATCATTGGATGGGAAATAGGAAATTCAACCCAGGGATCACCTCTGTGGCTTTCCTCAACAGGGGCACAGGAAAATAATTTTCTTGGGTGGTGAAAGCCAGGGTAACTTTTTGGCTAGGCTTATATAGGCCATAGGGCCAATACCCTAGTATCTACCTATGAACCTACCTATAAAGCAGACTGGATACATATTTTACATGATTGCATTAATGTCAAAAAATTCTGGGAATATATTAATAACTTCCTACAGGCTATTTTCACAGCTACATTTGTATTATCCAAGTCTCTAATTTTACTGAATGTTAATGAAAAAACAGAAATGAATAAAAATGATGTATATTTATTATGGACTATATTAACGGTTGCCAAGAAGTCTGTCACAAGAAAATGGAAATCCACCTTGGAACCTTCCTTTGAAGAATTTTTAAGACTACTCAAATAGCGCTGATGGAAATTAAAATCAAGGAACTAAGGATTACTCCTAAGTCATGGAGTAACAATCCATGGAAGAAGATACTATCTCTTACTGAGAAATTAAAAATGGACTCAGACTCTTCTTGAATGAAAAAAGGGAGAACATCTGTCTATGTATTATTTAAAGTTTGATACAGATTGGTTTATCTTTTAATTTAGCTTCAGGGCAAATGTAAATATTGTATATAGACTGTTATGACATTTTAACTACTTAGATAAGTTTAAATTAAGTTACTTGTTAATTTTTTTTGAAGAAAAACGAATAACATTTTTTGAGCAAATACACAGGCATTCATGTTCATTTCGGAATTGCTGTCTTTCATTCAGTATACACAGTTTCCATTAGTGATATACATGTGACTTTATTGCAACGTCAGCAATGTGGTACCTATGCAGAACATATCTGTAGTAAGCTGTCATTATATAAGAAGTAAAAATCATATATACTTCCCAAGATAAAGGAATTTCTATGTCACTAATAATATGCCACCAGTAAAAACTCCCTACTGAGAGTGACAATGTGATAGGATCATCTTCAATACTGAGTGGCAATTAAATTACTAATGGAAAATAACAGTTTTAGGTGGATTTTGTACCTGTCAATTTAGAACTCTTTTAAAGTCTTACTAAGAATTGTCTAAGCAGGATTGGTACAAAGCCTGATAGATATTGATGCCAAATGTAGGATTTTATAGTCATTTTGAAAGTGATAATCTGTCAGACTGCGTTATGCATGGTCCCCACTGGGTATATGATTTGTAACATAATACAGAATGCAGTACATGCATAATATATCTGTATTAAGCTATCATTTCATCAGAAAGCTATATATATATATATATATATATATATATATATATATATATATATATATATATATATATATCTATATATTTCTCCAGAAAAGGAACATGTCTAACTATAAAAAAAGATGCCACTACTAAAGCTCTCTGTGCTCATTTGGTATTCAGCCATTTAATAGTTCTTGAACTATTCTATTTTGGATTATAGGAGCACTGATCTTATTCTTGGAATTCAATAACCATAAGGTAGATAATAAACCCTGGGGAGGACATTTAGGATGCATACAGAAATAGACACACAAACACACACATTCCTAAAGGCAACTTAGAGGATCACAAATTCACCTATCAGCATGTCTTTAGGATGCAGAAAAAAAAAAAAAACATCTGATGAGATCCATGTGGTCACAGGGATAACATGCAGATTTTGCAATGAAGACAGGGAGTGAACTAAAGAACTAAGTGCTGTTAAGTAGCAATGCTAAACTTAGCTCCACTATTCCACCACTTTCTATATGGGCAATGACAATTTGGTGGGGTCACCTTCTGGACTTTGCAACATTTAAATCCTTGATGGTGCAGTGTGAGTCTTAAATACATCTGTATGTGAAAATTCAATCTGTGATTACTGGAAAGTTGACAAATAATGCATTACACTGTATGTGATGTATGTACTGCTAACAGCTTATTATACTGAATAAAAGTATCTGTATTGAACAATCCATTACTTACAGGCACATAAATTGCATTGATGCCATCATCAGAGAGACTGTTTACAGGATGACGTCTGTCATGAGATTTAGCATCTGAAATATTAGGAAATGCATCTGTTAGACTTATAGAGTGGTAGAGTTTCACAAAAACTTGTCTAAATGAACACACAAAGAAATGTTGTAGGAGCCGAGTATCAAAGCAATTTATTTTCAGTAGATTCTTCATGAGAGCTTATATGAGGTGCCAAAGTTTGAGCATCAGTCAGTCTGAGCGAATAAA
Source organism: Protopterus annectens (assembly GCF_019279795.1). Taxonomy (NCBI): domain Eukaryota; kingdom Metazoa; phylum Chordata; order Ceratodontiformes; family Protopteridae; genus Protopterus; species Protopterus annectens. The sequence goes on from NC_056743.1 coordinate 280,541,139, forward strand.
CAAATGATCTCATACAAGTATCTGCTTCAATACGTTTACTGAGTCAGACTGAGCAGATCAATGGATATCAAGATATTAAATAACAGCAGTTGTAAATTTATTTTAAATTAGACCTCTTCTGACAACCTGACAAGAAAACTATGAAAGCAAAGAATATACTAGTCATTTCTGTCCTTACATGGAAGCTTAGTTTTGGTTATTCTCTTAGTGTTTCTTAGTGTAAGTGCATAATCCTGTTAAAGCATTTACCAGGTGTCTGCTGTTTAAAGGTCAACTGTTCTATACTGTCTACACACTTTTTGAATTTATCCAGATGAAACATATTGCCAAACATCAAGCAATTAATTCCTCCACAAGACATGTTGTTCCACTTCCATACTCTTATGTCATCAGAAATAACATGAGTGACTCACTGTATTAGTTAATATATGATGGGAACTCACCACAGAGTAGATAGGAATTTATTATGAAAATTGCATCCACCGCATACTAAAACCAAACATCACATCTATAAAGTCTAAACTTAACAAAATCATGAATATAACAAACATTTGCACAAAATCATAAAGAAAGAATACATTTTGATCATGTGTCCCCACATAATAAATATCTCTCTCATATGTGTACATAGGATCAAGGCAGAAAAGGATTCTTGGAGCAGCCCACCTATCCAGTCAACAAAGGTAAATAAATAATTTACAAATATAGATAGAAAGATATATGGTTGTGTCAGTGTGTCCAACAGCAATTTCTCTGAAAGAATGTTCAAGTGGACAAATGGATTAAATTCACTCATTCTCGGATGAAGTATCCTTTGAAAACAGGATATCCAAATATGTGTAATTAGGGTAAGTGGGACTGGGGGTGGAGCATATGTGAGTGTTTATGGGTTAAGAATAGAGTTAAGGACTACATTAGGGGATAGATTTAGTGTTGTGTATGCTTGATGCTGTGAATGTGTGTCCAGGCATCTTGTGCATCGGCACTGTAAGGGAATTTTTTTTCAATTATATTTGCAGGGTTAGGGTGAGGGTTGAGGGGAATGGGCAGGGGGCAGGGTTAGGTTTAACATGTATAAGTAAGGTGTACTGATGGAGGGTGTCAACCTCTGGCGTCTTTATATATAGACCACTGTGAGTGAGTAGTGCCCCCATGATGTCAACTGAATTTGAGTTAGAGTTTTTTATGTTGGAATGACCAGTAGAGCTCTGCCTAAAGAAGACACTATTGGGCAGCAAGGGCTTCATCTGTAATGCAGAAACCATGTCCTAGGAGGTGTAAGCTATGCCTGGTGAAAAAGTAAGTTGCATCTTTCATCCTGACCCATATTGAGACATACTGGATTCCCTTATCTTGTATTGGTATCTTGACGTCATTCTTAGTGAAGGTAAGATATGCTCAATACCAGTGTTTTCCTGCTTCTAACACATGCATCACATCTCTTTGCATGTTTCCCTGGGTGGAGCTCCTCAGGTTATTCACTCCTACAAGGAGTAAGATGTAATCATATTTGTTTGGTTTAAGGGACCTCAGGGGCTTTGTGACATTATGGATCCTGGCACCAGACAAGCAGCTTATTGTTACCTGATGCTCCTCCCTTCTTGTGGAGCCTGTGTTCCTCAGTATACAGGAGCCATCTATGACTGAAGCATTTCCCTCTGTGGTAGCAGACTTAGTGGGCCTTATGGGTTTTGACCTACTTTTCTGGTGACTCTTGGATGAGCTTTGTGAATATGCAGTATAATTGAGTGGCCATCTTTTGGAGACTCGGACCATTTGAAGTATGACCTAGGAAGCTTTGGCAAATTATACTTCTCAACCTCAGCATATGTTATGAGCCTAGGTGTTTGTCAAGACTGATGTAATTACCAGAAGTTGTAAACTTAAAATAAATACCTAGTTTGCTTTGGATACAAGTCAGCTGAGCAGACAGGTTTAAATTTATGAATGCATATGGGGGAAACCTGTGACCCATAACTTGTGTCCAATTGAAAAAAGGAATGATATATGTGGGAAGCAAATCTCCACATTCCCCATGATTGCTGTGTTCTTGGACAGCAATAATTATAATAACTATCTCTCACATCAATGCATTTGAGTGAAAGGTACTACTTTTCATAATCATTGCCTCACTAAAATATGTCTTATCATTTCTTCTTATTGAATGTGTGATGGTCAATCAAAAAGTTCCTGTTAATTATACCCATTTAACTGTGTTATACTAGCTCCAGCATTGCATTTATTTTATTAATTCATTAACAAGATAAGAACACTAGACACAAATGCTACTTCAAAGTAATGTCCCAGGGCACTGCCTATTTGGGTCTATATTATAAGACCGAAAGTGCATATGTGCGACTAAAGAAAAGTCGACACATAATGCATGAAACCTGACAATAGGAAATGGCCATGTAATCGAATTTTTCCCTAGGGAAAAAACTTATGTGGCTGTTCGCTAAAAAAATTATTTAACACCATAAACAGGTGGGGGTTTTGCACCCCACACCCCCCAACATGGGGGGCTCTGCCCCCCACCCTAAGTAAATATACCAACTCCGAGTTCACACTATAATGAAGGAAAGGGCAACTCCGTGAAGTTGGCCAACTATCTTCTTGCCGTATGACATATTCATTGAATCGCTTAAATGTGATTCGATGAATATGTGTCGCTATTTCCATATTCGCTAAGAAGCCTTTTCGTGCTTCTAATGTAGACCCACCTATTTAAGTAATTTACAATGAGTCTCACACTTTGCAAATTGAGACTGACAGGATCAAACCCATGTCCACAGGATGAAGTCTGCTATCAGCTTATAACGTTAGTCATCAATAAGACATGGCCAAACAATTAATAATCCATATTTTTCTGATGACATGTAGTACACTAGTTTGCAGGAATAATAACACATCCAGAATGGTCATCACATTATTCACAGTCTTCCTAGTTTGCCACCCCAGCTTTGACATCAGCTCAAATTAGTAGGAGAAACAGATCTATGTCTACCAAGTTTGTGACAGAATCAAAAAAATTCCAGACTTGTCTGCTAAGATTTTTATATGAGCATTGTGTATCTTTAAAAGACAGGTTTATTCCATAAGCACACAAAATAAAGAGGTATGTACCTTTCCAGACAGATAATGATATACTAAACTGCCTAACACAGTCATCAACCTCTTTGTTAATTGTTGTAGTCTTCTATCAAAATTCTTGATGTCTTATGTGACTTCAGTAAAGGGAAAATTGCTATTTACCTCAGATAATTAAATAAAGCCATGTTTTGTTTCTTCATGTAAAACAAAATGCAACAGATAACACTCTTTCTTCTTACAAGAGCAATATTTTGTTTTATGAATTATTATATCCATTTTCACATATTTACCTGCGGTGGTGGTGCTGCGGTAGCATTGTCGCCTCACAGTAAAACGCTATCCGGTTCGATTCTCAGCTAGAGCATCTTCTGCATGGAGACATGCATGAATGGGTGTACCTTCATTGAAGGTTGTGTGTCAGGGCTAGTAACTCGGCACGTAAAACTCAACTACCAATCATTAGCGGACCGGAGTTCTGCTGTGGTGACCCCTAACTGGGAAAAGCCGAAAAGACACAAAAATATCCATTTTCACATATTACATTACTAAGACAGAATTATTATTGGCATAATTCATACATGTACAGTGACATGTATGCGGCCATGTACACATCACGTTACTTTTTTGTTATTCAACAAGTGGCCTTACATAGCGCTGCCTGCTCCTCCAACACAAAAGACATGCCACACCATGAATGGTGCTGTGGGAGTGCTAATTGCTAATGAGTCATTCCAGGGGGAAGGCATATGCTAACTGGCAATGTGCTCTCCCCCACACAATTTACAGGAAGGCATCTACATAGGCATGCAATTCAATAAAGTAGTCAGCTGTGTAGATCAGCACAGCCATCCTCACCATGTCATAGTAGCAAAGATGATGAAAAAGCTGTGTAGAACCACTGACTATGAATGTGGTGATGGTGGTGGTGGGGGAAATTATACACCAGGAATGAATTTTAAAGTGGCATAACAATACTGAGAGCAAAACGGGGATCATGGGGGTGGTGGAGATATACTAGCTCATGAGGAATACATCCACAAAGTGCTATACCAGCACCAACATTACAACAGGGATAGGGGAACCAGTGGACACCAAGGAATGCCTTAACTGCTGTGATGTCCCCAATGTTAATGTGATGATCATGGTGTGGGGGTACACTAGCCTATCCTGGAGGAGGGTGGTAAGTAGGAATCCCTTTGCAATGATCCAAGTTGGAGGCCTGGGATGTAACTAGAGGAGGTGTTGTCAGCAAGTTGGGAAGTAGACCTGGCTGAATTATTGCAAAACCACCAGTTATTGGAGAGCGCACATTCTGCCTCTCAGTACTTGTCTTGGGATTAGTACTTCTGTTTTCTCCTGGTGAGAGAAGGCGTGCAGTTGTATTATTTGCTGGAGACTGCTGATCACCAAAAAGCTTAATAACTGCTTTATAGGTGACAGCTTATAATCTGCCCTTATATTCTGACCCTGGTGAGAGTAGGAGCAGAGAGCATTGATTCCTGACTCTTTCTGGTTGGATTCCCCCAAATAGGGGGAAGTTCACTTAACATAAAAAGGGTGATAAGACACCTTGAGACCCAAGTGTATAGTAACCTTTCCTCTGATAACCACATTGCCACAGTGGTCAGAAAATCTTTCTACAAGGCCCACTTTATCACAAAAGGGTTTGCATCTAGAAATAAGGAAATCATCATTCCTCTCTACATATCACTTATCAGACTCCTCATTGAATACAATGCCCCGTTTGGGATGTACCTCACAAGACACCTACAACAACTTGAGAGGCTCCAAAAGTATCTCACCAAGAGGATCACTGGCCTCAAACAATTGCCCTATGCTGACTGGCTAAAGAAACTCAAACTCTACTTGGTCGCATACCGCTTACTCCGAGGAGACCTCTGTCTGACATACAAAGTTATATCAAACCCAGTATTGCTGGATATGCTCCACCTAAAGAAATCACAATCTCCCCGAGCTACACGCTCTAGGGACCTAAACCTCACCACAACAATAAATAGGACATGCTGGAGGGATAGATTCATGTCTCAGAGACTTCGTATGCTCTGGAACAAAATTCCCATCCATGTCAAGCAGAGCTCGTCATTAGCACTATTCGAGAAAAACCTTGATAAGTGGATGGGTATAAGAAATTCACCGCTAGGATTATGTCTGGGGCACTGCTCGATAGAGGGGCAGGAATTTAACAATACATGGGTGGCGAAAGCCAATACACTGTTGGCTAGGCTTGTTTTGGCCCTCAGGTCGATAGCCTAGTACCTACCTACCTATGAATCTATGAGCGTGAGTATCTGTGCTTAACGTACCTGATTGGTCTGGTTGCTATTAGAGGCATCTACCAGAAAAAGGCTACAAGCTTGCAGACCCTTGCATCATCTGGGACACGACTGTGGCTCACCAAACAGGCCCTGACCTGCTTCTCTTCTTGGGATTGGTGCTAACATTTACTTCTGGTGAGAGAAGAAGCAAAGGAGCCTTGTATCCCAACAGAGTGAAGCTGTGCTGAGACCAGTATTAGTAGTAGCCAGGCAGCAGCCATTCATGCAACTCCCTCTTTTCATCATTCTTAACAAGCTAATTCTTTATTTTTCAGTAAGTATTGCTTGATTTTTTCTAACTTCAGAATATCTGCCTAATTACTTCATCCTTAAATTTTCAGGGTCGGCATATTAGTTTCCCCTCACGTGTTTGGCGGTACTCTGTACAGACTCAGACACCATGAGTGACATTTTTCCTGTAAAAGGAATATATAAGGAAACAGCTTCAGTAATTATTAATAATGACCATCCCTCCTGACATGTCTAAAGGTCAGTTCCCTGTGCTTTCTCTTAGTAACCCAGTGAACTTGGGCATTCTGAGGCAGTGTAGCAACTGCCTCATGTACATAGACAACTCTCTCCTCTTACCTCCCAACACTCAGACTTGTGAGAGATGCACTTATATATCCAAACTGGAAGCCATGCACTCTCAAACTAAGACCAGAATAGCTGGTCAAGAGGAGAAGGTAAACACCTGTACCACACCACATGGAACACATAGCCCTCCAGAACACCCACTATCACAGCCCTCACATAAAAATTCAAACCACACACTCACCTTTGCAGAGAATTTCAATAGAAATCTACCCAAACAGCAGAGACCTCCAAGGCAGAAATGCACTTGACCACCATACACAGCACAAACCATGAGACACATAGCTCACCTACACAGTGTGCCCCCTCAAACTAAGCCCCATGGCAAAACAGCTTGCCCCATACACTAATCATAGGTGACTCAATAGTGAGGCACACTGATGTCCCACTCACTAGGCTGAATAATGAGAAGGTAACAGTCAGCTGTCTATCAGGTGCCAGAATCCGACACATAACACACACACTCAGGTCACTCTACAACAAGTATGACTCTGTCTCTGTCCATCTGGGTGTGAATGATCTGAGATGCACCTCCCTGGACTACATGAAAAGATACATGGAGGAGATCTTGGATTATTCGGCCCAGGCAGGTATGACCCTAGCCCTGAGCAGCATCCTACCATTGCCCAGAATGAAATTGCAGTACAAGCAGAAAATGATTGACTTCAGCAATTGACTAAGTTTCTGGTGTCATTCTAAGGGGATGCAGTATCTGTTTGCTTGGGATGACATAATTGACAGACATCGATACTTTGTCAGAGATGGGCCTGCATCTGTCACCCCTGGGTTTCTGGATACTGGCTAAGGCTCTTGCCACCACTTAGGGCCTTTTTAGGCAATGTTCCAAAGACCAAATTACCACCATAACAGCTATAAATAAATGCAATCTGAGGGTCATGCTGCTTGATGCTAGAAGTCTAAATCTTAAGATGCACTTGCTCGAAGCACTCCTCAAAATGGAGAACATGTGTTGTAATAGAGACCTGGTTTAAAGCAGCAGAAAGCACCCTGTGCTACCAGGTTATAACTCATTCTACACCATTTGGCCCTAGAACATGGACCAAAGGCAGTGGTGTCTCCATATTCATAAAGGATATGCACACCTCCAGACTAGTAGCCCAACATAACACATCTAAGATACTTCAGGTACAACTAACATTGGGTAAGACGGTGATTCAGGTTGTAGTCTACTATAGGTCCTCAACCATGTCCCAAGACACTCACTACATATTTCTAAGCACCCTGGAAACTATTAGAGTCCAACCCAACACTGTCATACTAGGTGACTTCAACTACACCTCCATCAACTGGGAAAACTACTCATGCATCAATACACTGGCCCAAAGGTTCCTGGAATTCATCAGTTCCAATGCCCTGGACCAGCTCATCCTTACCTCCACTAGAGGAAGCAACATCCTTGACCTAGTTATTGCAAAAATGAGCAACCATAGTCAATTTCTCCCTGGTTAGATCCGACCACAAACTAATCACCATTGAAATCCACATCTCACCCCTCCCCCGCAAAGGTAACCACCATGCAAAAGTTCTCCAATGCTGACGTTGGGCTCCTAAAAACAGAGGTGGCTAACTTCACGGCACCCATGTCAATGGAAAATAGATGCATGACTGCCAGATCCTACACCAATGCATTGTACAAACACGTACATAAATGCATGGAACTAGCCATACTCAACAGAACCAGGATGCTCTCCTCCAAAAAAAGGAAGTCAATCTGGTGGTCTCCTGCCATTAATAAACTCTACAACAGAAGGAAGGAACTGTTGCAGAAAAAGGTGAAGTCCCAAGACTGGAATAACTCCCTTATTAGCCTCAACAGAAAGTTGAGATCCCTCATCAAAACCTCTAAAGCCAGTTATGAAGGCAGAATTGTGGCAAACACTAAAAACAACCACAAAGCCTTCTATAGTTATAGCTACCCAGGTTTGCCCTGAGTTACTGCACAATGGTACTTCCTATACTGAGTCAACAGATATTGCCAAAATACTGTCTGACAGACTCAGTGCCAACTTTACTCCCCCCCCAAAGGACCAATCTCAATACCGGAGGAATGCCAGGCACCCACCATTACTGCAGCACAGGTTAAAGCTGCATTGTCCAAGGCCAAGAATACAGCTTCCATGGGAACCAACAATATCCCTGGATGTGTTCTACATGAACTACAAAGTGAACTGGCACCACATCTGCATGCCCTGTTCAATCACAGCCTCACCTCAGGCTTTGTCCCTACTGAATGGTGCACTGCTACAGTCATTCCTCTCCATAAAGGGGGAGCGACTACAGACCCTGAAAATTATGGCCCCATTAGTCTGACAAGTCTGATATGTAAGGCTATGGAGCACATCATCATGGACCTAATTAACAAGGATATAGGGAATCTCCAAACTCTAGATCCCACACAATTTGGTTTTGTGAAAGGTAGATCATGCTTGCTCAACCTGGTTGACTTCTTTGCGTCAGTCACCAGAGCTGTGGATGAGGGCAAGCAGTTCATACACCCTACCTCAATCTGGCCAAGGCCTTTGATACAATTCCTCACTCAGGAATTATTGATAATCTCACCAAACTAGACATCAACCCCTATATCACTAGGTGGGTTGCAAATTGGCTCACAAATAGAACCCACAGTGTGAAAGTAGTGGACTCCAAGTCAGTTTGCCAACCAGTTATGAGTGGAGTCCCACAGGGATCAGTCCTGGGTCCTCTCCTGTTTGGCATCTACTTCTCAGAAGTCCAGGTAAAAATGAAGGGACTCTAGTTAACCATGTCACAGACTACTGCAAGCTGGGAGCTATTATTAACTCCCCAAGTGATGTAGAGATTTTATAGAAAGCCCTCACTGAGACCAATGACTAGTGTTGAAACCATGGCCTTAAGCTCAATGCAAAAACTCTGTTGTCATCCCCTTTGGGAAAAACTCAGTTCCCATTAATTGCCACATTGATGGGAGCCCACTGAGAAATGAAGGTGTTATAAGAAATCTCGGGACACTGGTTGACAGCAACCTCTCCTTCAAGCACCACATTGCCACTATGATCAGAAAGTCCTTCTGTGTGACATATCTCATTGCCAAGGGTTTTGCATCCAGGAAGAAAGAGATCATCATCTCTCTCTACTCTTCCCTCATTAGGCCAATCATCAAGTATAATGCCCCATTTGGCATGTACCTCACTAGACCCATGCCAAAGCTGGAAAGGCCATAAAAGTACCTCACAAAGAGGATCCTAGGCCTTAAACACATGTCCTATATGGACAGACTCAAAAAACTCCAGCTATTCTCTGTCTCATATGTCTACTAAGAGGCGATCTCTGCTTGACATACAAAGCCATGTCTAACCCAGCTCTGTTATATATGCTACATCTAAAGAAATCCCAATCCCTCCACACCACATGCTCCAGAGACTTCAAACTCATTACCACAATTAACAGAACATGCTGGAGGGACAGGTTCATAACCCAGAGACTGCCCATGATCTGGAATAGACTTCCCATGCATGTCAAGCAGAACACCTCACTGTACCTCTTCAAGAGAAATCTTGATGAGTGGATGGGAAATAGAAAGTTCATCCCAGGGATCACTCCAATGGCTTTACTTGATAGAGGCAGTGGGAAATAATGTCAGGTGGCACAATGCCAGGGCGCTTCTATGGGCTAGGTTTGTAAAGGATCAAGGGCCATTAACCTAGTACATACCTATGAACCTATGAATAACTGGAGTTTTTTCAAAACTTATCCTGACATTCTTGGGATAGATGGAAAAGAACCTCTGTTTACATACAAGATTGAAAAATATTTTTAAAGACTTTTTTGATAAATATAATTTTGACAAGAGAAAATGGGGTAGGGGAACAGTTCATGCTACCAAATGTGGAATGTGTAATCAATGCCCTTATATATGTGAAAAGGAAGAAGTTGTTTCAAACAATACCCTAAGATCAAAGGTGGTTCTTGTAAAAGGTAATTGTCTAACTAAATGGGTTATATATACATCACTTTAGGTGAAGGATATTCAAGTTTTTACGTGGATAAAACATACAGAACTTTTACGTAGCTACATTTATGAACATCTTTATGATATTAAGAACAAAAAAAGAAAATAATGCTTTGTATACACATTGAATAGTTTGTTCCTCATTTACTAAGTTTTCTTTTGCCGTTATTGACTCAATCAGCTATAACACAAGGGGTGGGGATGCCAAAGTATTTCTAGAAAACAAAGAATTAAAATGGCAGTTACAATTACAAGCAATCTCTTACCCAGGTTTAAATGAATATGCTTCTATTCAGTCTATTTGTGTTAAGTACGAAAGTGCTTAATCGATTTGGTCATAAATAAATAATATATTCTACATTATAGAAGAAACCTGGTTGCATCTTCTGGTCACTAGTTTTTTTTTTTTCTTGGATTTTCATTGGGTGTTCTGTTTTTAATTATATCCCAAAGATGTGCTGTAGGTTAAATCAAGTTCCCCTGAACTAGCCACTAATGGGAGAGTACCAAAGTGTGTGTATCCTGTTATCAGACAGCACCTTCTTCAGAATTAGCTTTTCTAACTTGCACCTAATATTTGCCAGGAAAGGCACTGGCAGCCCATAAATCTATGAACTGGATGAAGGTTGTAATCAGAGATTAAAAATATTTTATAAATTTGACCATGAAAGTATACATAATAAAGTTTCCTCTCATATATAAAAAATTTCATAGAATTTTATGGGTAAGTCACTTTATGTAGAAATGTATTCAGTTAATATTTTTATTAAAAAAATACAACTTTGCTGGCTATAGCAGTATTTTAAGGGTATTAAAACGTTTTCTTTAACATCAATGAGAATAACAGATGATTATTTTTTATAAACATGCAATGTTTTTATGTGCAGCCAAACAAAATAAATCAGTATCTGCATTATGTTTAATTTTCTATTATACATGAGAAGAGTTGAAAAGCACATGCATATAAGAATGGATATGTAAAATCTACACTGATAATTTCCTCATGGAGTAAATTACTGGATCCCATTAGCCCCTACCCTAATCCCTGAAGCTCCCTTAAATGTTATTCATTTCCCCTTTAACAGATAAGATAAGATAAGATATTTCCATTGATACTGGTGGTGGTCCATTTCTTAAATACAAGAGCATGTCACTGTCTGCTTCTCCCAAACTTCCCTCGGCAATCTTCCCTCCACCACCAACATTGATTCTGCTATGAATCAATTTTAGCACTTTTCTCAGTTTTGTTATGTACGGTCTTTGAATTTTGTAGCTCGTTCCTCCATGTGACCCCTTAGTACTTTATATCATTCCACTTCTACCACATGCAGCAGCTTGCAGATTTCTTCATGCTCTCAAAACACTGGCTTCCTCTAATGTCTACCTCCCTGGAATAGCCTAAAAAATTTCCCCCCAGTTAATGGCAGACCTTATTCCACAAAATGTCTGCATCTTCCCATAATCATACACCATATATCTCCATCTTCACTGGTCTGCCTGTCATGTCCAATAATTCCTTTCTCAACCTCCATATTCTCTTACTGTAATGGAACTATGTACTGTTTATGCATCAGTCTCATTTGTTTAGCCTGTATTATTAAAACATGTCTGATCATTGAGCCCTTTGTCCATTTCTTGTCAGGTTTCCTCCTCCATTGCACTTTCCTCTTTTTTTCTGACATTTATCTCCTAATGTACCAATTTTCTTTACCAGCCTTGTCTATATAACAACCTTATGCATACTGCCTTGTACCTTACTAATCCTACTTTCATACCTGGAAAATACTTTCCCAACCAGATATTTCTTTTTTTCATCTTTTGCACATATTTGAACTATATCTCTTAATATGCTGGTTAACTTTCGATATTTCCTATAATCTATCTATTTCACAAGTTCAGGTTCTTTCTTTATCCTTTTCCATTTCTCTCATAGGTTCATATGTAGGTACTAGGCTATTGGCCCTAGGGCCTATATAAGCCTAGCCAAAAGGTACCCTGGCTTTCGACACCCAAGAAAATTATTTTCCTGTGCCACTGTCGAGCAGAGCCACAGAAGTGATCCCCAGGGTGAATTTCCTATCTCCCATCCAATCATCAAGATTTTTCTTGAAGAGTGCTAATGAGGAGCTTCATTTGATATAGATAGGTAGTTTGTTCCAGAGTATGGGAAGTCTCTGGGGCAGGAATCTATCCCTCCGGCATGTTCTGTTTATTGTGGTGACAAGGTTTAGGTCCCTAGAGCATGTAGCTCGGAGGGATTTGGATTTCTTTAAGTGGAGCATGCCCAAAAGCTCTGGGTTTGACATAGCTTTGTGTGTTAGGCAGAGATCGCCTTTGAGTAGGCGATATGCGACAGAGTAAAGCTGCAGTTTTTTGAGACGGTCTGCATAGGGCATCTGTTTGAGGCCGGTAATCCTCTTTGTGAGGTATTTCTGCGGCTTTTCCAGTTGTTGTAGATGTCTTTTGAGGTACATACCAAAAGGGCCGTTGTACTCTATAATGGGTCTAATGATTGACAAGTAGAGGGGAACAATGACCTCTTTTTTTCCTGGATGAAAAACCTTTTGTGATGAGGTGTGCCACGTAGAAGGATTTCCTGACTACTGTGGTGATGTGATTATCAAATGAGAGACTACTGTCCACCTGTGTCCCAAGATCTCTTATCACACTTTTGGTGTTAAGTAGACTACCGCCTATGTGGTAGTTCATGGGTACAGAGTTTTTACCAAAAGGGATGACAATGCACTTTTTGGCATTGAGCTTGAGGCCATGGCTTTGACAACAGGCATCTGTCTCAGCGAGGCCCTTTTGTAGGATGTCCACATCTTTTGGAGTTTTGATTATAGCTCCTAGTTTTCAGTCATCTGCAAACTTCATTAGCCAAAGACCTTCTGTGTTAGCATGTACTTCAGAGAAGTAGATACCAAACAGGACAGGACTCAGGACTGAACCCTGTGGTACTCCACTTGTCACTGGTCTGAAGTTGGATTTGGAGTCTGCTACTTTCACAGTGTGGGTTCTGTCAGTGAGTCAGTTGGCAACCCATCTTGTGACATAGGGATTTATACCTAGTTTAGTGAGTTTATCTATAATTCCAGAGTGGGGGATGGTGTCAAAAGCCTTGGCGAGATCTAGATAGGCTGTGTGAACCATCTTGCCCTCATCTATGGCTTTGGTGACAGCTTCAAAGAAGTCAGTCAGGTTTAGTAGACATGATCTGCCTTTTACAAACCCGACTGGGTGGGGTCCAGAGTTTGGAGATCATCAATGTCATTGTTTATAAGTCCCATGATGATACGTTCCATAGCCTTGCAGACCAAGCTCATCAGGCTAATAGGGCAGTAGTTTCTGGGGTCCTTGGCAGCTCCCCCTTTGTGGAATGGGATAACCGTCGTTGTGCGCCATTCAGCGGGCAAATATTTTGAGGTGAGGCTATGATTGAACATGGTACTTAGGTGGGGTGCCAGTTCATTCTGTAGTTCATGTAGAACACAGCCTGGGATGTTGTCAGGTCCCATGGATGCTGTGTTCTTGGCTTTGGAGAGTGTGTTTTTTACCTGTGCAGCCATGATTACAGGAACTTTGCATTCTTCCGGTATAGAGATGGGCCCTTTAGGGGATGAAAGGGGGGGGTAAAGTTAGCACTGAACCTATCTGCCAGGATGTTAGAAATATCAGTTAGTTCTGTATATTTAGTATCACTGTGGTGTAACTCAGAGCAGATCTGAGTGTTGACATTGAGATGATTGACATAGCTATAGAATGCTTTGTGGCTGTCTTTAGAGTCAGTGGTGATTTTGTTTTCATAACTAGCTTTGGAGGATTTTATGAGGTATCTTAGCTTCTTACTGAGGCTGACCAGGGAGTTCCTCCAATCATGGGATTTTACTTTTTTTTTGCAACAGTTTCTTTCTTCTGTTGTAGAGTTTTTTTATGGCAGGGGACCAACAGATTGGCTTCCTGTTTTTGGAGGATAGCATCTTGGTTCTGATAGGGGTTGCACAATCCATGCACTTGTGTAAGTGCTTATAAAGTGCATTTGTGCAGGATTCAGCAGTCATACCTCTATTGTCCGTCAGCATGGGTGTCATGAAGTTTGCCAATTCTGTCTTAAGAAGCGTGAAGTTGGCTTTGGAGAAATATTTTATGGTGGTTTCCCTAATGAGGGGGTGAGGGAGGGATGTGGATGTCTAGGCTAATTAGCTTGTGGTCGGATCTGACCAATGAAGAATTGACCTGTAGTGTGGAGCACCGGTTACCCATGTTGGTAATAACCAGGTCTAGGATATTGCTGCCCCTGGCGGGGGTGTGGATAAGTTGATCCAAGGCATTGGAATTTATGAATTCCAGAAAACGTTGAGCACAAGACTTGGTACATGAGTAGTTTTCCCAGTTAATGGTGGGGTAGTTGAAACCACCCATTATTAGGATGTTAGGTTGTACCCTAATATTTTCCAGTGTATCAAGAAATGAGGAGTGGGAATCCTGGGGCATGGTCGGGGATCTGTAGCAAGCTAAAATGTGGATTGCGGTCTTGCCCAGAGTTAGTTGCACTTGGATGATTTCGGATGCATTATGCTGAGCAACTATCCTGGAGGTGTGGATATCCTTAATGAATATGGACACGCCTCCACCTTTAATGTTTTGGTCCAGGTTAGGTGGCCTCATTTCCATAAATAGATTTTTTTCACTACCTGTATGTTGTAGCTTGCTGCAATTCACTTTTCTAGCCAATACAGAAACAAACCTGCTTTCTCATGAACCTTACCTTGTTTGTTGTCTTTTAGAGACATTTTCTTTACAATTTTTTGAGTTCTACATCATCTGAATGAATATATTAAACCTTTCTTCAACTCTAATTTTGGTACATTCTCCCTTCTAGCACTACTGATCTAAATACTTGTCTCCCCTTACCTTTTTCAGAACTCATCTCCAGTCTGTTATGATACCTCTCCATCATTGTATCTAATAGCCCTGGCAGATATCATGAGCACATAGAGACCAACCCTCATTTCTTCTAACTTGCAATCTTTCTCTTGTTGTCACTGGACCTCTCACCTCCAAATACAGCTTGCTACCTGTGACTGAACAGTCTATGCCAATTTGCCCCCCCCCAAAGATCAGGAGGAGCCTCAGTAACTGTAATATTTTGCAGAGTGCCATAGTTTTTCTAACATTTATCCTTTTGCATCCTCTCAGTATCACCCACTCTGATCCATTTAATTGAGAAGTTACTTTAGTGTCTTATTCATTTGTGAATACTTTTACTCAGATATTTTAATCCCAAGTTTCAGTTTTAAGACTATTTTGTTTTCTGTAGACAAAATGATAAAGTTATCAGTACATCACAACATTTTTCCTTACCTCCACATCAGGTTTAAGAAAAGCAGTACTCTACACACACTCAGAAGTTTTCACAATTCCTGTGTGGTTAAGTGATTAATTCAAAGTAATATAATATAGAAATGAGGACTGTGCATAGGTGTGAAATATCTTCTCACAGCTTACCATGATTACTGCATTATTCTGTTAATGATATGGCTTATACTTCTGCATTTCTTTCTGCTGATGTTGTTCTGTTTGCCTTAATATGCCTGATGAAAATAACTTAATACCTGGACTAATAGGTGACTGAACTACAGTTGTGAATTACTGCTTAGGGCTGGTCCAATTGGACTATGTTAGCAGAGACTTAGATTGTGGTCTTAGATTTCATTTTTATTACTAAACAAGTGTGCATATCTATAGGAAACTTATAGACTGGCATCTGCAAAATAAAATGAAAACAATTAATTAAGTTTGTAAACAATGTTGCTACAAAAAAATAAAACTTACTTGGTAAGAATTTACTGTACAAACTTTGCACTCTCTTTTCAGGATTTTCAGCTACATGCTCAGGCGGCTTACTTCCCAAACGCTTAAGATCCTAGACCAAAACAAAAAAAAAGAAAGAATTTAATTAGTGCCATCTCTATTTCAGCATTCATATCACTGTTTCATACATGTACAGTACTATCCATGGAAAACAGGCAGCATATTCAGATGCTCCTGTTCTTTACTCTCACCATAAGAAGAACAGTGCAGATTAAATAATAAAAGTCTATGACACTGATGAACTCAGTCATGACACATACCTTTAAAAGACAATGACATGCTAGGGGCTACTCCATATTTAACAGCTACTACCCCTGATGAAAGGACACTTGCATTTATAATGACTGCACTGTCACTCCCTTTTAAGCACACTGCTTTCCTGGTGTAGGGCAGCTTTACAATTAGATTCTGACATCTTAATTTGTCTGATGTTCTCAGATAAAGCAAGGCTAAGAGTGTAAGAAAACTGTGCTCTAAGAGGCCATTCACTGCACTGGTTTCCAACAGTAAGGATATTTTTCAGTGCCATACATTAATGAGTTACATAAGCATTTAGCAGTTTATAAGACAACAACTCTATAGCATTTAGAAGGTTACTTAACAGAACAACAAACCTAGGTTACCGACCTGTGCATCGCTGCTCACCTAGTTTACCTTGATCATGCCTTTAGAGTTACTGTATTACACAGTTGTGACACCTACCTAGTCAAGTGCATACTGTTTATCATGTGCCTCTGACTACTTTAGTATCTCTCACTTCATCCACTGGATTTTATATAATATGTCCCCCCCCCCCTCTTAAATGTACATCTTCTTCCTAATCCATTTCTCACTGCAAAGAAGGACACACTTCAATCTATCATATTGTACTTCATGTCCTTTCAGATGGTGCAGATCCTATCCTCCTGTAGATGCCTTACAATGCCCCTGTTCTATATGTTAGCAAAGCTCTAGAGACAATAGCAAACTCTCTGCTAGGTGCTTCTTGCTAGAGCTGGTCTTATCACTTTGTAAACTTCACTGCAACAAATAAGCATGACCGCATGAAAAAATCCTGTACTTTAGCTTGACTTTTTATATCACGGTATGATATCTAGCAAGACAGAAGTATTCTTGAGGATGTTAAGTCACATATTACAAAAGCAGGAGTTCAAATGTTTAATACACCATGATTAAAAAATGTGTACAGATGTTTATATTATTTATAGTTTCATTGACAAGAACTAGGCAGTCAGTCTTCAGACCATTTCAAGTCTAACCCAAAAACCTTATTCAAAATTTGCTTGTAACCTTAAGGAGGGCAAGACAAGATAGACCAGGAGAGAATTTGAGTCTACCTATTTAATTATCTAGTTTTACCATGAAGGTGTCAAGGCTGCTACTCTGCTTGACATGTAGTAGATGTTTGCTCCAGAGATGAAGAATAAGTTGGGATATGAATCTATCACAGCAACATGTCTTATTTATCTGCTGATGAAGGTTTAGTTCCTTTAATCATATTTGATGTACCATTAGTTCTGCAAAGAAATAGGTAAAATAGTATTGGATCTTTCATGGCATGAAAGCCTAGGCGTAGAGCTCCACAGAGGAGTCTGTAAGAGACTCAGTAGAGAGAAAGTACTGCCAATAACTAAGATTTCTGAGACCACTGATCTTTTTCATCATGAATCTCTGAGGTCTCGCACATAGTGTGGCATGTTTAGATAAATACATGCCAAAGCTACATTATATTCAATAATGTGTCGATAATATAACAGTAAGGGGAATTAAGACTTCTTTGGATCTAGTTGAGATGCTTTTGGAAATTAGAATATGAAAGCATTCCAAAAGAAAACTGCATTTGCTAAGAAAAAAATACACACACCAGCAGCACTGTTCAAAAATAGAAAGAACTGCCCTGATACATACTTCATTTTTGTTTTTAACATCTGCATCCACAGTCTCTATGTGATATACTTATGAATTTATTTAATGTATTTCTCATTCCAGTCACAATAAGCCGCACATTCCTCATATACCATCCCTGTAAACAAAATTTAAGAAAACATAGCCAATAAACTACCTTTTCCAGTAGCCATTCTGGTCTATTGCATCAAAAATTGTTGCCTTCCACTTCACAATTCCCAGTGCATTCACCAGGCTTTCCCAGACTGCCTTACATATGTAAGCTTGCAAGGATCTTCCATAGGATTCTTCCAGTTTTATCTTTCTTTACCATTCTAACACATCCTCTTCTAATAACGCCAGCATCTCCAATAAACTAGGTACTATCCCTTTTTTAACCATTTCCTTTTTTGCCATATTATTCTTTTTATTGACTTTTTTCTTTTGTTCTTTACCTTTTTTCTGCCTCATTAACCATCTCTGTTCCTCTGCTTTAAATCTCTTATGTTCAAAACTTTCTGAATAGAAAAAAAAACACAACCAATATGGACTTTATCTACTCAATTTATATGGATATCCATATTTTAATAATTCTGATAATATTAACCCTCAATTTTTTTGGTTTCTTCAGTCATTTACCAAATCTAAACTCAAGTCCACTCCCATATAATAACAAGAAATGATGATGATAAAAATGTTTATTGCTTCCATTATTCATTATTTGAATTTCAGTTGTTATGTGAAATATGCATTTTATTAACCAAACCAGTCTTTTTACAAAAACTATGTTCTACAGTCATCAAATTGTTCTAGGGTCTCCAGGACTCAATCTTGCTGTCTTCTGGTCTCTGCCTGTGTAGAATGTGCCCTCTCCTCTGTCTGGGTGCCTCCCATATAATATCTGTCTCTCTCTCTCTCTCTTTTGATATATCTTTATATATCTATGTCTATGTATGTCTATCTCTCTATGTACAACATATCTGGATGCCAGTCATTTGGCTAAATGACAATTTTGTTGTATGGCAAATCAGTGAGTTGAAATGGCTAAACGCTTGTTTAGTTGAATGATCACCTAATTCTGTAATACAGATGTAGACTATGTTGAAATATATGAAGAACCTGTATCTGTTACCTATACATAAACCTTGCTGGGGTGCTTTCTATTTGCATGCTGACAGTGATTCCCAGGGTGTGGTATTTTTATTTTTTTCCCTAACTGAGCCACTATGGAGTTAGTATATTTAAGTAAGGGTGGAGGGAGGGATTCGTGGGGGGGGGGGGGGTCAGTCCACCTTGCAAAAACATTTTTGATACATTTTCCCTTGGATGGTTTTTACATTCTGAGGTTTCATTGTCTAAAATTTGTTTAAAAGAAGTGGACTTTTAACAATCTTAATTCAGTCATTAGAGATTTACCAAATGACCAAGTCAATTAAGTGGCATATAATCATATATATACATACGTATATATAGCTAGATAGAAATATCATGAAAGGTACAAAATTCATGAAACTGTCTAAAAGAGAGAATAACAAAACACAGAATGTGTCAGTGTGAATCACAAAAGACTAACTACTACTTTCCCACTAAAAAGCCTTATCAGTAAATCCCTGCTACAGAACCAAGATCAAGTGTCATTTTGGTAGTGTTACTGTCCAGGAAAGAATTTGTAGTACTGTAATGTGTGGGGTTATGCTTAGTGACAGGGATAGAGTTATGGTTAGGGTTAACAGACATTAGTAACATGGGGCATGGGGGATCACTAACTCTAACCATAACCCCAACCCTATCCATGCCCCTAAACCTAACAGCACACATTACATTGCTTAAAAATTCTTTCTCTAGCAGTACAAACGAACTAAAGCAAAAACACAAACAAGGCAAAAAGATACAGAATCCAAGCAAGACATGCACAGTACTCAGTCTGTCTGTTTAGCTGACCCTTACTCTAAACTTAACCCACAGACTCTTCATATTCACACAAACTGGTATAACACAATCTTCCACATTCTCACATTCACCACTTTTTCATTCAAACATTAATTTTCCTGCACACTTTTCCTTACTCAGGGCCATATTAAACTAAATTCAACCATATGTGATTCACACAAATGGGCATTCACTCACTTGTACATTTTCTCATTTTTGCACCCACAAAAACTTTTTACCTATTGAATTACAACTATAAATATATCGATCTATATATGTATAATTTGTGTGTGTGTGTGTGTGTGTGTGTGTGTGTGTGTGTGTGTGTGTGTATGTACAATATATATATATATATATATATATATATAGAGAGAGAGAGAGAGAGAGATACATATATCTAAACATAGATACACAACACACACACACACACACACACACACACACACACACACACACACACACACACACACACATGCTTTTTTTTGGTCACTGATTACTTCATAAAATGCTGGGACTTTTTGTAGCCCTCTTTTAATCCAGCCATAATTGCTATAAACCTATACTGCCTAACGAAAAAGGTCTTACTACATCTTAAAGCAACATGCACATCAACAGAAGAAAAAAATAATCTACTTAAATGAATAAAACAGTGCAGCATAACAGTTCACACAAAATGCTTATTTATACATGCAAGCACTGTTTGTAGTATTATTTACAAATATTTAACTTTAAAAAATCACGGACTGAGCCGAAAAACTTTCTTGAAAACAGAAGAAACAAACAATCAAATGGACAGTTAACTGCTGAGGAATCCACAAAGCACAAATGCGTTTAGCACTTTCATTCACCTTTAATTGAAATGTGAACTTCATCAGAAAAAACGGGAGCTCTCCCCTGCTCCCGTTTTAAACGCATTTACAGGAAATGATGCAATGAATCCTATTATACAAATAGCCACCATATAAATAATTTGTTAAACTTTTTTACAACTATTCAAAACCATTAGATCTTAAAATATACTTATATACAAACTTCATTCATTTTAAAAATAAAAAAACATGTAGAACCATAAATTATAAACAATCAATCTTTTTCCTTAAGAATAACAAAGTGTGTGCTCTCTAAAAGGTATGTTGACATGCCGACATCTATGTGTCAGTACCCTAAAAAGTAAACATCCGTAACTGATGAAACAAACGCTCTGATGTCTGGGCGTATAATTTGTGTTGTAAAACTTCTTATGGTGTACATACAGACTTCTTACTTCTCTTGTTTGAATGTTTGACATGAATTTGGCTACATGATAACCAAATACTTGTTTACTCCCACAACTCTTATAAACGATGTTCTCTATGCTGTCTCCCAAGTTGCCCCCCCTGGAAATTGTCTGTGGGTAAGGGTTACCATGATGATAAACAGTAATGTGTGTCTATGGAATGTGTAGTAAGTAAGTGTGTGTATATGTATGTATAAGATAAATAATTTACATCGTTTATAAGAGTTGTGGGAGTAAACAAGTATTTGGTTATCATGTAGCCAAATTCATGTCAAACATTCAAACAAGAGAAGTAAGAAGTCTGTATGTACACCATAAGAAGTTTTACAACACAAATTATACGCCCAGACATCGGAGCGTTTGTTTCATCAGTTATGGATGTTTACTTTTTAGGGTACTGACACATAGATGTCGGCATGTCAACATACCTTTTAGAGAGCACACACTTTGTTATTCTTAAGGAAAAAGATTGATTGTTTATAATTTATGGTTCTACATGTTTTTTATTTTTAAAATGAATGAGGTTTGTATATAAGTATATTTTAAGATCTAATGGTTTTGAATAGTTGTAAAAAAGTTTAACAAATTATTTATATGGTGGCTATTTGTATAATAGGATTCATTGCATCATTTCCTCTAAATGTGTTTAAAACTGGAGCAGGGGAGAGCTCCCGTTTTTTCTGATGAAGTTCACATTTCAATTAAAGGTGAATGAAAGCGCTAAACGCATTTGTGCTTTGTGGATTCCTCAGCAGTTAACTGTCCATTTGATTGTTTGTTTCTTCCATTTACAAATATTTACAACACTATGGTTCGCATCATTTTATTTTTAGATTTTGAGAATATGGGTTGCAAGATTCCTGCAAGAACAATTGGGTGTGGATAAATTGCTAAATTGCAAAGGCACTTTGCCGCATCAAATTCACTGTGGGGACAGAGGACCATGCAGTACAGTTTTAGACATATGGACAATGTAGTGGATTTAACACTGTTAACACGTTTGCAGATGATGACTTGAGTTTGTTGGAGGATATAGGTTCATAGGTTCATAGGTTCATAGATTAGTACTAGGCTAACTGCCCTTGCAAGCCATTTTAAACCTAGCCAATTATCCCTTGTGAGACTCAAACCCTGTACCTTGTGTTTGTAAGGCAAACACCTTAACCATTAGGCCACCCTCCCAACCCTAATAGGCCAATGAATAGACTGAGTAATTGTATAGGTTCATAGGCTAATACTAAGCTAACTGCCCTTCTGAGCCATTTTAAGCCTAGCCAATTATCCCTTGTGAGGCTCAAACCCTGCACCTTGTGTTTATAAGGCAAATACCTTAACCATTAGGCCACCCTCCTACCCTCAACTGTACCTAACTGAACCCTAAACAATATTGATCAGTTGTTATAAAAATTTTCAAAGGGTTGAAGAAGAATGTGGTTTATGATTTAATTTTAATAGATCAGAAGAGACTACATAAGGAAATGACGAAATCTGGGACACAAGGCATTGCTTTACAAGAATGTTGGGCTGAGATAAGCATTTAGGCGCTATAGGTATATCCAACTCTTGTTGAGCTGGTCAATAGGAATTAGGCAGTTAAATGAGAAGGTGGATAAGTTATTACATAGGTGGTTTTGGAGAATAATTACCATGGGAAGCAGGACTGGGATAGTGTGAGTGATGCGTCTTCCACTGGGTTTGTATTTTCTAAACAAATACTTCATTTAGCTCATAAGACAGGGCAGAGGAGAGTAGGTGAAGTGCAAAACACATGACAGCTTTGCATGGTGAGGGAAGATAGGGTGTTTAGGGTAAGGTGAAAATGGAGAAGATGGATGGAAGTTCAGTATCTCCAGTTCTTGATTGTGTATGGCAGCAGTTAATATAGGTTCATAGGTGTTTACCAGGCTAACAACCACAAGGGCCTTTCTAAGCCTAGGCATGCAACACAAATCTCTGACAAGTTTGGGTTGTCTTGATAAGTGTAAGCAAAGGCTTGGGAGGTGAATCATTTACAAGCAGGGCCCTGGGAGATGAACTATTTACAGGCTGGTTGTGTCCATTTGAGATATAGGTGCCAAACCAGGAATCAGTTTCCTGTTCCCCATCCAACTGTCCAAGTTACACTTGAATTGGATTAGGGAGGAACTTTGTTTCACATGGATGGGGAGCCTGTTCCAGAGAAGGGGTAGTCTCTGGGATAATTACCTGTCTCTCCAACAGATCCTACTTATATCATAGCCAAGGTTTGTCTTTAGAACAGGTAATTCTGGTGCTGCTTGTTTTGCAGATATGCAGGAGGTCCATCAGAATGGGGATTGAGTATGCTTTGTATTCCAGACATAGATCTCCCCTCAAGAGCTTGTTGAAGACAGAATACAGGGATGGGTCTTGAGGCATTCTGCATAGGACATGTTATTTATGCCCTGTATGCTTATAGTAAGAAATCTCTGTGGATGTTCCAAGTGTTGGATATGCTTGGTTAGCTACATACCAAAGAGGGCATTGTACTCAATGATAGGAATGATGAATGCCGAATACAGAGGAACAATGACTTCCTTGGGCCTAGATGCCATACCTTTGTTTATAAGTAGCACAGCATTGAATGATTTCCTCACTAATGCAGACATGTGAAGGTCAAAGGCTCGATTACTGTCTCTGTGTGTCCCTAAGTCCCTGACTACTGGGTCAACTCTTAGGGGTGTGTTCTCAATATGATATTTACCAGGGGTGAATGACTTGTCAAAGGATACCATTATGAATTTCATGGCATATAGTTTTAGTCCAGGGCTCTGGCACTAGTTGTTTGTCTGTGTCAGCCCCTACTGGAGAAAATTTGGATCAGTGAGAGATGATACAGGGAACTGGAAACAGTACATTAAATTCAATGAGATAGAAGGTCAATAAAGTAAAGGAGAAAACTGTAAATTAACTTGGTATAGAAAGAGAAATGTAAGTATATTATAAGTGAGGTGAAAGCAGTGGGAGTTGTTAAGGAATGGACCAATAAGTTAGAAATGGGGGATATATCATGGGCAGGGAAAATGTTAAGAAAAAGGGGATTAGGAGGTCTTTAACTGGTTGTTAATGCAACCAATTTGTTGACTTCTGTGGAAGTTAGATAATCTAAAGTCTGGTTTGAATGCAGGAGATTAACTAGTTTATGGTCTTCTGTCAAATTTTCTAAGGATATTCCTTTGTTCTTGTTGAGATATAAATGGAAGGATTAAAGGTGAGGCTACTACGAAAGCAGAATGGGACAAAGGTAAGAAAGGATGAACGGGGAGATTTATAAAGATTTCAGGGTAGATGTGGAAGAGCAGGCGATGAAAAATCATAGAAGATAATGCCTTAAGGAGAATGGAATGTAACTGACAGATAACAGGTAAGATTAAAGCTGAGTTTGGCTGTTGTGGATAGAAGTAGGCTGTATTTGATTCTGGTGTTTAGTAAGTAGATTGAGTTAACTTGGATGTTTTTCTTATTTGGACTAGAAGTGGAGGGGCACCATAGGAGCAGATAGGAGAGGAGAGTAGAACTGGAATTGGTAGTAGGCTGGGTGAAGAACATTACTGTGCAAAAATGGAAAAGTCTGAACTATTATATGTTATAGAAGATGACATGTATCTGGGTGAAGAGATCAGTTTGGTGGAAGGAGGATGGAATAGGAGGAGGAGGATGACAGAAATAAATTGTGCATCTCATACTGGAGGAAGCTGAAGAAGATAAAAGAAGAAATTTGGATGGGCAAGGTACAGGGATATAATTGTACTACTTCAGTACACAGACAGGGGAAGGAGATGGACAAGGGAAGTTATGATAAAAGGGTGAGGCTATGGAAAGATTTGTTCACATATGCTGTGATGTAGCAGATTGGACAAGCCTTTCTCTTATTTGTTGGAAGGGTGCAATTTCCCAAAATGAAATAAGAAGAAGGATATTTGCTGGACCCTGTGTATGGAAATTTCCAGTACTCCTCTGTGTTAACCTTTGGGGAAACACCAATATTTATCATACTGTTTAACATAATTTCTTGTTGAAGAAGCATAAGGATTCTGAAAACTGTATTATTTTTTGGTACAAATCGCTACTGTGTTGTCACAAGTCTGCACCATATCTGGAGGACTGGCACAATGATTACTTTTGCAAAATTCTTAATAAACCTGATTTAGAAAAATCCCTAATACTCCCAGGTCTAGCATTGTCTCTTTTTCTGATAGAAATATTTATGCTGGACAATATATAGGTCATAAGATTGCCTAGAAGAAACTCTAGATTGTTGTAAACCAAAGGATGGACTAACCAAGGAGTTAGGTCAACTTTTGGGTCCAAAATCATCTTTTCAAATAAAGGACTAAGTTCATGGAGTGACATTTAATCTAGTAGGTGGCCAAATAATGTGGGAGACCTTATTCTCTGTTTTAGATAAAAATGTTAGACAATTCATATGACTCTGTTAACACTGATATATATATATATATATATATATATATATATATATATATATATGTCAACAAAATTCATATAATTTTGGTTTTCCAAAACTGAGCTGAAGAAAATTACTGAATATTTGCAGAAGTGCAGGAATGCACTAAAGTTACCATGGGAACTACTTATGACAGGGGTGCAGTCACATGCTTGAGCATATATTACACAAGACATTTCTCAAAGAATATTTTCTAGGTCAATGATACACACTTTTCCAATCTGGGATCAGACCTTTACAATGAGAGCTGTTAGCCATTAGCCCTTATATCACTGCCTTTGACATGGCATGCTTAATGCTGTACAAAGATTCAACAATACTAGAAGGAAAAGGTTGAGACATTCCATAGTCATAAAAAGCTGTGTTTAAGAGTGTCTATTTAAATGCTGTTTCTTGTTTTCAGTGCAATGTACACACATACATTATGACTGTCATAGAAACTGCTTTTTTGAAAGCTGCATTTTTCTATACATATCAGTCAAAGTTCTTTAAGTAACACCTCTAGTATGACACAACTGTATGTAAATAATGTATTTTGCATATACAGTTAGTTATACTTAAAGCTTAGTACCTCAATTTCCTGTGCAAATCCATGGTTAGAACCAGCTTGCTGTCTTATGAAGTTGCTTGCAAATTTGTCTACACAAATGGGGTTGTTGCTGTAAAAAATAAAGCAGTTAACAACATACAAATTGCTTCAATAAATTATTAGTTGAAAAAGTTAATAGCTTTACTTACGTCATTGATTTCCTGTTGAAAAGGAGACAGAAAACGACTGCTTAACCAAAGTTTAAACTATGAAATGCAATGTCAGAGTTTTCAATACTTTAAATATACAATAAAGGCTATAACTATTAACAAATACAAATCATATTGCAGTCATTCATTGTTATACCAATTTTGCTTTTCAATGGATGGCTTATTCTGGTATGCAGTTAAGAATTACTTTTAACTTATTTATAGACAAAGGTTAAAAACATGTATTATGCATACTGTTTTTCTATACAACAGGCAAGGCTACATACATTTGTCTCATTGTCAAAAAAATCGTATGAAAATTGCAGCAGATCTAATACATGCCTCTTAGGCCGAAACCTTCAGTATTCTGATTACATTATTGTTTTGATAGCTCAAGAATGCAGGGTACATCCCTAGTGTATTGCAATCATTGATACTGTGTAAAGCATAATCCTAAAAGTCAAATTTGAAATCAAAACAAAGTATAAAATACTAAGATAAGTAACTAAAATACAAATCAACATAATAATTGCAGTTTCAGTGGCTATTAAAGGGTTGTATATGATCTAGAGGCCTGTAGAAAAAATGTGTTATGTGATACATTTGCTTTCCAAAACAACGAAATACTGCATTGAACTGATGTTTGAGACATGAGCACAAAGCAGAGACAGAGTTTAACACTATCTTTAAAAATATATACAAAATTGGTGAAATCTAAAGTATTACTTAGTCAAACTCAACATATACTGCATTACATCAATAAGTTTATCTATGTATGTGGAGTTACAAAGCAACACTGTTCCATTTCTGAATATTTTAAAACTTCATAAAGCCTCCATCCTGAAACAAAATATTGTATTTAGCGTTGCACATGCCATGCATCATGTAGTGAATCAGAGCATTTCTCAATTATCTGTTGGTCCCTTCCATATTTTCACTCAGAATAGTTGAGTGAACAGCATATGAACTACTTGAATTACAGTTGACCAAAACTGGCAAAATTTAATTGGAGTTTTCTAAAAATGTGTGATTGCCCTTAGTCAAGTACACAGATGTTAAGTTACATACTTTCAGAAATTCTATGGTTAGTAAATCTACATCTAAAAGATCTGTAGTGTTTAAAGCTATACTTCATCAAAGCTACTGTTTAAACATCTATCTCCAAGTCTTAGTTTGGGATGTTTTAAATATAAACTGAGAAAAAAAGACTAATTGTTCTCGGTTGGCTATAAACTGACTTCTCTCAGTAATAATTGACCTGTGTGTGGGAAGCCCTCTATACGCGGCATTGCTTCTCATCCCTACCATACCTCCAATTTTTACCCGCCAATCTTACTATATCATTATATTTTTGATGTACACCTTTCACTTCTGACACCCATTCCCTAAACCTCCCCAAACAACTTTATTACTGTCAAATACTCCTGTTACTATTTCCATTCTAACATTTAGCATCATTCCCATTTCCCTCCCATACTGTCATCCAGTATATACATACCTACTCAGACTTGTCCTGAGCAGTACCCATTACTCTACATTCCAACATCTACTTCCCTCAAAATAAACCCATATGACTTCCTGTCTCAATGGCATCCTCATAGTCTATCATTCCAAACCTCTCTATATCTTACATTTCGGAAGCACAACAGAAGGTAGTTGGATAACCTAACTCCCTTCCTTCATAAAAATACTTCTATCTAGCTTCTACCAGCTTTCAGATTTTACTACCTCTAAATATACTAAAGACCTGCAACTTCTTGATTCCAACGTCCCCACTACTTGCCATGAATAAAATAGAGATCCCGTTCATTAAATGTGCTACTCCTCAGCTTATCCTTTATTTTTCTCCTTAGGTTCATATGTTCATAGGTTGTTACTAGGCTAACAACCTCTTGGACCCTTACAAGTACAGCTGTGCAACCCAATCCCATTTGAATTCTGTGCATCATGGGTGTTTGTATGGGGGCATGCTAGTATGGAGGTAACTAAGCGGTTTGGGGGAGCTGGTAGGATAATAGTTTTCTTATTGATGGCCTCTGTCCATGAGGGAAATGGGGGCTAGACCAGGGTAAATGTACAATTTCCTATCCAACTGGCAAGGTTTCATTTGAAATGGGTTGGGGATGAATTCTGTTTTACATAGATGGGGAGCCTATTCCATAGTACAGTGATCCTCTGGGACACATGTTCGCTTTGTCAGCATGTTCATTTTATGTCACAAGTGAAGTTCAGATCCCTGGATCTACTGTTTCTGGTGCTATTTGTTTTATGTATGTGCAACAGATCCATCAGGGATGAATATGAGGAAGCCTTCTAAGCCAAGCGAATATCCCCTCTCAGCAGTCTGTAGTAGACTGAATACAGAGACAACACCTTTAGACAATTAGTGTAGGACATGGTATTTATGTCCTGAATTCTCCTAGTGAGAAACCTGTGTGGATGTTCCAATTGTTGGAAATGTCTGGTTAGGTACATGCCAAAGGGGGCATTGTACTCAATGATGGGTCTTATAATGGCTGAGTAGAGTGGTACTATAACTTTCTTGGACTTGGATGTCAAATCCTTACTTATAAGTTGGGTGATTTAAAATTATTTTCTTACTATCTTAGCTATGCGTTGGTCAAAGGCCAGATTGCTGTTTACGTATGTTCTCACATCTCTTACTACTGGGTTAACTCTTGAGTAATCTCTCATCCTACCATAACTCAATAATATCTCTCAACTTCTTTCCAACTCTGTCCCAACCATCTATCCATATGTCCTCCCTAATCTCTCCATACATTGCACCAAACCTATTTAATGATACTTCTCACCTATACCTCAAAAACTGACTGATTAACTCTATTTCATCTCTAATCAAAATAAAATTAAGTGGAGAGACACTCTGCAAAAACAAGAATCAAAAATACTCCAATATACTAAAATCCTCCTAGGAGGCAACATTCCTGCAAATTCTGTGTCCACTCCCCCATGCAGTCTTCTCCTTAAGGGTGGGGTTGTCATAATGGTTAAGGTCTTAACCTCAAAGATACAAGGTACAGGGGTTGATTCTGACCTCTGGCTATTAGGTAGCCTTCTAATAGTATATGGACTGATAGACTATTATTTACCTGTGAACCTATAACCAACATAATGACACTTCTGTTCTGCATAGTGTTCTAACCCGCAAATGGTCATCCCCTACCCTATTAATCTAACTTTTGCTGCCATAAATATTACAAACTCAAAAAATAGAACTACTGAACTACATGCCTGGATTATCCAACAGAAGCCAGAAATTCTAGGTACAACAGAAATGTGGCTTAAACCAAGTATAAATAACTGCAAAGTTACACAACTTAAGCAAGTGCGCTAAGAACCAGAACTGATACACAGAGGAAAAGACAAACAATGAAAAACAACCTCAAGTCTACCTTCACAGCTGAGAAACTGTTAAAACCAAAATTTAATGAAAAATATAAAAAATGTATGGATAAAAAACAATAAATGGAGTGAGAGTTAGCAAAAACTGATAAGTGATAGGCAGCAATTCTTCAAAGATCCATTTATATATCTAAGCCAGACCTATATTGGCAGAAAGTGCTGCCTTTATAGGGCAAATAGTGATTTTATTTCATTGGATCAATCAGAAGTTGTAGCCAGCATAGGTCTGGCTTAGATATGTAAATGAGTTTTAGATGTCTTGTTGCCCATTAGTTGAACCTCAGAAAATGTTGCCCTGATAGGGTAAACAATGACTTTGTCCCATTGGGTCAATCAGGAGGTATGCCAATATAGGTCTGGCTTAGATATGTAAATGGGTCTTTGAAGGCTTGCTGCCTATTGGTTGAGCTTCAGAAAGTGTTGCCCTGATATGGTAACTAATGACTTTGTTCTATTGGGTCAATCAGAAGGTGTGCCCTGTAAATATATGATATGATTGGTTGATGTTCTTTTAAATAAGAAAAGAGGGCTACAAGAATTCACGATCTGAAGAAGGCGCTTATCGGGTTTTGCTAGCTCTCACTCCATTTATTGTTTTTTATCTATACACTTTTTTATATTTTTCATTAAATTTTGGTTTTAACAGTTTCTCAGCTGTGAAGGTACATCTGAGCTTGTTTTTTATTAATGTTACACAACTTGGCTATAGTATCATCCATAATAACCATATAAAGAGGAAAGGTGGTGATATTGCTTTAATATTTGCAAACAAGTAACGCATTTCCCCCTACAAGAAACCAATACCAAAATTCAGTTTAGCAGAGCTTTTTATTACTTACCTGAAAATAAACAGATATAAACAAATACATATTTGTATATTTAAATATTATTGTACTTGATATCCCTCTTGGTAACAGTATAGCTACACAGGATATCTAAAAGAATTCCCCAAGAAAAAATACTACTAGGTGATGTCAATATTAACTGGTTTGGATATAACCTCTAACTCCTGTACATCTAGCATGAACATACACAAATAATTAACTGCCCCACACGTTATCATCAAACTTCTTACTAGCTGGCTACAACCTCCTAAGGGAGGGTGTCAGTAGCTTCACACCACTACCCCCTCTCAGTATGCAGACAACTATGCTGAACAGTATGCCAGTGCAGTATACAAGCACCTGTTCAACTGCATGGACTCAGCCATACCCAACAGAACTAAAACCTGCTCCTCAAGGAAATGCAAACCTATCTGGTGGACATAATCTATCAACAGGCTTTACAACAAAAGGAAGAAACTGTTATCCAAGCATAAAAAGGAACAAATTCCAAATTGGAAAAACTCCCTCCTTAGCCTCAACAAGCAAATTAGATTATTAGTGAAAACATCCAAAGCCAATTATGAATCGAAACTAGCCTCTGAATCAAAGGGAAACCACAAAGCCTTCTTCAGTTACATCAGGAACCTCCATAAAGCCCAAGTTTATTCCAAATTAGTATCTAACAGTATCACTTACACTGATCTTGTTGACTTAGCCAACCTGCTAGCAGATAGGTTCAGTGCAAGCTTCACCCCTTGTCCCCCTGCAAAGGCCTTTTTGGCATCTCCACTACTTGTTCCACACCTCACATTTCCATAGATCAAGTGTTAAAGGCCCTATCCAAGGCAAATAACATAACTTCCATGGGACCTGATAGTATCCCAGGCTGTACTCCAGACCATCTTCACCAAGAACTAGCTTCGCCATTGAGCACCCTATTCAACCACAGCCTAAGTACAGGCTTCATTCCAGCAGAGTGAAGAACTGCCATTGTCATCCCCTTGCATAAAGATAGTGCCACTACTGACCCTCGAAACTATCACCCCATTAGCTTGACAAGTCTAATCTGTAAAGCCATGGAGCACATTATTATGGTTCTCATAAACAAGGACATAGGCAATCTCCAAGGACTTGACCCCACCTAGTTTGGATTTGTCAAGGGCCGATCTTGCCTATTAAACCTGACTGACTTCTTTGAGACTGTCACCAAGGCCTTGAATGAGGGAAGGTTAGTGCATATAGATTACCTTAACTTATCCAAGGCCTTTGACACAATCCTCCACTTGTGCATCATTGAAAACCTAACACAAATTGGCATAAATCTCTATCTGATTAGGTGGGTGGTTAACTGTCTCACTGACAGGACCCACAAGGTCAAAATAGGTGCCTCCACCTCCAGTAGCAGACCTGTCACTAGTGGAGTTCCCCAGGGATCTGTCCTGGGACCCCTATTGTTTGGCATCTACTTCTCAACGGTCCAGACAAAGATGAAAGGCCTGTGGCTGACCAGGTTTGCAGATCACTGTAAGTTGGGTGCTTTTTCTGACTCCCCAAATTATGTTAACATACTGCAAGAGGGTCTCACAGCAACTAATGACTGGTGCCAAAGTCATGGCCTCAAGTTAAATTCAAAAAAATGCATCATCATACCATTTGGCAAAAACACAGCCCCTACTGATTACCACATCAACAACAACCTGCTATATACAGAAACTTTGGTGAGAGACCTGGGTACTCAGGTTAACAGCAATCTCACATTCGACCATCATGTAGTGGTAGTGGTCAGAAAAGCCTTTTACCTGGTTCATCTCATAAGCAAAGGGATTGCATCCAGAAAAAAAGGAGGTTATCACCTTTCTATACTCCTCCCTCATTAGACCAATAATGGAGTATAACGCCCTGTTTGGTATGTACCTCTGCAAACATCAGCACCAACTGGAAAGGCCACAGAAATACCTGACAAAGAGAATCCATGGCCTCTAACACCTGTTCTATGTGGACAGGCTCATATCACAATCACTCTACTCAGTGTCGTACAGATTGCTCAGGGGTGATTTGAGTCTCACCTTCAAGGCAATCTTGGACCCTGCCCTACTAGAGATGCTCATCTGCAAGTCTAAGTCTTTGTGCATTACCTGCTCGAAAGGACTGAGTATCTCACTGACCCTCTTCATGCACAACCTTGATGAGTGGATGGGAAACCACATGTTTTTCCCAGGGGTTCCACCTGTGACCCTCATTGACAGTGGTGCTAGGTGCTGGGTGAGGTTTCTTTTTTGGGGGTAAACTTTTGGCTAGGCTTGTAAAAGACCCAGGGCCATTAGCCTAGTAACCTCCTATGATCCTATTAGACTGAATTCTTGTATTAGACCCTAGTAAATTCACCAACACGTGTATAATGTCAGACTCTCTCAGTCTATACAACCAGAAGTCTCACACATCCACTTAAATGGCATGTTTGTAAAACAATCCAAAAATGTCCCCTGCACGTAAGGAGCTGCACGGCTCTGCATAAATCAATAACAAAAGGAAATAAGCCAGCAACAAGTGGACTGCAAGTAGAATAAAAGTAGTTTAATAAAAACTACTCAAACAGCATAACAGCTTCCTAACACAAACCGGTTTCGGCCTGGATTTAGACCTAGCCTTCTTCAGTGTATAGCAAGGAAGCTTGTCATGAAATGCTGGAATTTATACAAATAGAGCCATGGTGATTGTTTAAACAATAGACATATGCTGATAAATATTCAGCAGAATATAATACATTCAAAGTATATTATTAAATAATTTTTGGACCATAAATTATCAAATACAGAAGTAATAATAATACATATGCTTCCAAATATACAACAAGGATATATCCTATGTAAAAATATTTATTTATAAACATTCATTTAACCCAGGGTTAAATAGTGCACCCAATTTTGTTATCCATTTCTTTTCTTTCAAGTCAAGTTTTTTGTGCCAGCCACTTTTATTGGTTCTGTCACCAATGATTTTATCAATAATAGTGAAGTGAAATTGTGCTTTACTATGTATAAGAGTATGTTTGTATAATGCATTAGATGCTTTTTTGCATCTAATGTCACTCAAATGTTCTGACACACGTAATCTGACTGGTCGAGAGGTTTGCCCAACATAAAATGAATGGCAAGTACAACATGCCAAATAAATGGCCCAGTCCGTATTACAATTGGCAAAAAATGTAATATCAAAAACTCTATTGGTGTTTCTGCTAGTAAACTCTTTTATTTTCATCATATGTTTGCAATTAACACAGTGTCCACATGGTAAGGAACCAATAAGCTTGTCCCCCAAAATAGTAGTTTGATAAACCTGGGGTAAGGTAGATTCAAAGTGGTGTTTGTAATGGTTAAAATGACCAGCTAAATTCTTTCCTTTTCGAAAAGAAAATAAACATTTGTTGGGAATAATAGCTTTAACTCTAGCATCTGCTTCCAATATGTTCCAATTGTCCCTAATAGTCTTTATGAAATTATTAGTATTTCTACCAAATGTTGTTGTAAATCGTAATATGTTTGGCTTAGTGGGCTTCTTTTTGTATGTCAATAGATTGGGTCTATGTAAACCAGAGGCATAATTCTGAGCCATTGTCACATATCCTGAGTTATAACCCCTGTCCATAAATCTGTTGTGCAGATCTTGAGCATGATTGACAAAAGTGTTGTTGTCAGAACAATTACGTCTTATTCTAATGAATTGTGATTTAGGAATGTTCTTTGCGATATGTTTTGGATGAAAGCTGGATGCGTGGAGGATGGTATTATACTGAGGGAATTTTCTATAAGTTTCAGTTTTTAAAGTATTATCATTGTTTCTGGTTACCAAAACATCCAAAAATATTATGGATTTTTGGTCATAAGTGATGGTAAATTGTATTCCCCATTTGTTATCATTCAGATATTCCATAAATTCCTGAAGATATGAAACATCAGATTTCCACACCATCCAGCAATCATCCAAATATCTTCGCCAAATATCAATTTCAGGTAGATACAAATTATGAGTGTCATCATAAATCATAATTTGTTCGATGTAAGCCATGAAAAGATCAGCATATATGGGGGCAAAAGATGCCCCCATAGCTGTACCTCTGATCTGTAAATAACATTCCTGATTATAGAAAAAAACATTTTTGGTCAAAACATGCTCAGTAAGATTTAACAAAAGCGTGTTAAATCCTGGTTGGTACATATTAGATTTATGAAGCCAAAATTCAATTGCATCAAGTCCAGCCCAATGTGGGATGTTAGTATATAGTGAACACACATCCAAGGTACAGAGCCACCAATCTGAATCTAACTGCATATCATTGACAAAACTCAAAAATTGAGTAGTGTCCTGTATTCGTGATCTAACATATGACAACAAAGGCTTTAAATACATTGTTAGAAATTCAGAAAGAGGTTCAGTAATAGACCCCATACCTGACACAATGGGCCTACCTGGTGGATGTAAAAGATCCTTATGTATTTTCGGTAGAAAGTAAATGTATTGTCTAGTGGGGTCAGAAATGGTTAAATGGTAGAGTGTTTTTTTTATTTATAATGCCATTGTCTAAAGCAGAATTCAAAAAATCATCAATATCCTTTTTAAATGCTAAGGTGGGGTCCAGTGGCATTTTTGTGTAATATCTAGCATCATTTAGTTGTTTGTGTGCTTCAATATCATAATAGCTCCAATCTAACACCACCACTGCCCCTCCTTTATCTGCATTGATAATGACCAAGTCTTTATTACGTACAAGTTCCTCTAGACAAGATCTTTCACCATCAGTCATGTAATTAGACATGGGTAAACCATGATTATGCTGAAAGTGTAACTCATTAAGTACACTCCGCAAAAATAGGTTGACAGTTGGATGCATAGGAGGAGTAAACAGTGAAGTATGATATTTAAAGGATTCCATTTGTGAGAGTTCAATATCACCTTGGTCCTGAAAAAATAATTTGAGATTAATAAGTCTGCAAAATGAAAATAAATCATTAGTAAATTTATCCTCTGAAACAAAAAAAACGGGGATGAAAGATAAACCTTTATTAAATAAAGAGATCTGTTCAGCTGTTAATGTGGCACTAGAGATGTTACATACATTGTTTACTTTTTGGTCAATATCTCCATCAGATTCTGTAGACTTGTAACTTTTTCTATGCTTCCTGCCCCCCCTCCTCCTCCCACTGTGTTCCCTAAAGGGGATGCATAGTTTTTGCGTTTGGGGGTGGGGGAATCCATGGTGGACTGTGTGTCAGTATCTGTCCCAGACGAGGTGTCAAAGTCAGTGGACTCAATGTTGCTACCATGCCCTTTAAGTATAGAGCGCGGACGTTTCCTTTTAAATTTAGAAAAATGCTTATTTGTATTATGTACCTCTTGAAATCTAACATGTCTGATGTTTTTAAAGGGTTGTCCCTTCTCATAGTCAGAAAGGTCCCGAGAAATTTTTTTAAGTTTTCTTTCTTTCAGGATAGTATCAAAACTTAAAAGTTCGGTACTCAACTTTGATAATAAAGTGGGAAAAAAATGTTCATTTTGATAATGATTACAATCCTCAATGGACTTAAGAACTAAAGTAGTTTCTCTATCAATAGTCCTAGTATAATAATCAGATAAAGATCTCACAAACCTCATTGAACATTCCTGTTGAATGGAAGACCATTCTGCAGTTAAATTCTCATCAGGGCTAGCCACCAAAGGCTGTATTTTCACCCTGAGACCCCTAGGGCAAATGCCCTTTGCCAAATAAGCTTTAAGTAATTTGTGATGCCAAACACAGGATCTAAGGGCTTTCATATTTTTGTTTAATGCAGCAAATTGTTTTTCACATTTTTGTTCAGGTTTCAAAGAGGTGGTATTCCCCGAGGCCATGGTGTCATCACCAATGCCAAATGCTGCAATATCATCCTTATCCGCTGATAAATCCAAAAGTATCTTTTTTAGATCCATAATATATTTATATTGTTCAAAATATTGTTAAATACAACCACGTCCTTTAAATAAAACTCAAATAATCAGACAATAATGGCAATAAACTATCGATGCCAAATAATAGCACCCTATAGCCACGTCTGGTACAGGACAATAGTGGTATGATAATTCCAACTCTGAAAACAAACAAAAGTCTGTAGTTTGGCACACAAATTATATTATTTCACGAATGAAATTATAGATATGTTTAGAAAGTCTCAGATATGAAAAAATAAGACCCTGCAGAAAAATATATACACTAGTTCAATGAAGTCAGATTTATATATAATCACATATATTATAACTATTTTTCTGTAAGTTCTTATATTATTCGAATTGTTTAGGAAATATAAGTCATGGACAGATACTGACAATATATAAATATATCAGACAAAATGTATAGTAAAATAATAAGGTACATAACTATGAAAGCCTAATAGACTATATAGTTAAAGCTACTCATACTAGAAAGTGAGTCGCCTTATATTGTAATAATGGCAATCATAAAGACTCAAAAATGAGTAGTTTGTATAAAGTAATATACCTTGTTCACCATGTAAAAAAATATAATAATGTACTACTAAGACAAACAGTGTGTCCTATCATATATAAGTGACAACAATGTTATATCACCTATGATTTAGAAAAAGTTGCTATATAAGCCCTCATAGAGCTCAATTGTTGTTGTAATAAAAAATAGTCATGGAGATAATATTACACAGCATTTTGATAGGCATACACAGTAATAAACATACTACAGAAAGTATATATGCTTCAAAATACTATAGCTATAGATCATAGATGCAAGTTATATCTGCTTCTTGCATCGCTTATATACAATTATTGTTGTTGCTAACAAATAGGAAAAACCACACTGCTAGGTACATCAGAAATAGTCCCAAAGAAAGCATGAAATAAGTCCATCAATATTAAAAAATAAAGATATAGTCACTGTTAATCATGGTCTGGTTATAACCACCATCTGTGTAAAGATGTAATCCAATCATAACCGCATTGAAATGCCAATGACGCCGATCCAGTTGAACGAGTAGTAGTGACAAAGTTCAATGAAAATGTAACATCGGCCCGCAGAAAAAAGTTTCAGTATTTTCATAAAGTTATATAAATGGACAAAAGTATAGTCACAAAAAGTCAAAAGTTGAATCACAACCCCCAGGTATGAAAAAGTGTCAGCCAATATTCCAATAGTAGACACTGAAGACGCTAACAGTGCTAGTTGCAATCCGCCATTTTATATAAAAAATGACATACAAACATGCAACATTTACGCACCTAGAGTAATTCCAATTTCTGCCTTTTTAAATAAATGCTGCATAGAACAAAAATGATCATGAAACGCCCAGTTAATGTGAGAATGAGCAACTCACCAAATAGTACGCACAAGCATTACTGTAAATTACATCCATCTCAATGCTGTGAGCGCTGATGAAAAACGGCTGGAAATATAAAGAAACTTGCTACGATGTAGCTGTTAAGGTGCAAAGTAAAGTCCTCAGATATCCGTTAGTTGTAAAAAACTAGAAAATGTAATACAGCATGGTCCAAAAGGATTCAGAGGTAAATCTGATTTAGTTAACCAAACGCCTGGCAACAAATACGACGATACAGTCCACCATGATTCCCCCAGCAGGAAGAGAGAAAAGAGTACCATCCGGGAAAGAATTTAGCTGGTCATTTTAACCATTACAAACACCACTTTGAATCTACCTTACCCCAGGTTTATCAAACTACTATTTTGGGGGACAAGCTTATTGGTTCCTTTCCATGTGGACACTGTGTTAATTGCAAACATATGATGAAAATAAAAGAGTTTACTAGCAGAAACACCAATAGAGTTTTTGATATTACATTTTTTGCCAATTGTAATACGGACTGGGCCATTTATTTGGCATGTTGTACTTGCCATTCATTTTATGTTGGGCAAACCTCTCGACCAGTCAGATTACGTGTGTCAGAACATTTGAGTGACATTAGATGCAAAAAAGCATCTAATGCATTATACAAACATACTCTTATACATAGTAAAGCACAATTTCACTTCACTATTATTGATAAAATCATTGGTGACAGAACCAATAAAAGTGGCTGGCACAAAAAACTTGACTTGAAAGAAAAGAAATGGATAACAAAATTGGGTGCACTATTTAACCCTGGGTTAAATGAATGTTTATAAATAAATATTTTTACATAGGATATATCCTTGTTGTATATTTGGAAGCATATATATTATTATTACTTCTGTATTTGATAATTTATGGTCCAAAAATTATTTAATAATATACTTTGAATGTATTATATTCTGTTGAATATTTATCAGCATATGTCTATTGTTTAACCAATCACCATGGCTCTATTTGTATAAATTCCAGCATTTCATGACAAGCTTCCTTGCTATACACTGAAGAAGGCTAGGTCTAAATCCAGGCCGAAACCGGTTTGTGTTAGGAAGCTGTTATGCTGTTTGAGTAGTTTTTATTAAACTACTTTTATTCTACTTGCAGTCCACTTGTTGCTGGCTTATTTCCTTTTGTTTATGTTTGTAAAACAACACACAATCTGTCCAAGCTTATCCCAGAATTATTCATTCCTACCCTACCAACTATTAACTGGAGTATCCTAAAAATTCTCCCTGCTGTAAACGAATTCAAAAACCTTGTCCTAAATATCATAATAGCCTTGCACCTAATAAGTAATATTATTTGGCCATTCAAAAACAATACAATGCAGGATAGAGAAAAAAGTGTGGAAAGAATGGCAAAAAATATAAAACGCCATAACATTTCAAAAACATCAGAGTGCTCTACAACTATACAATCATAGTATAAAGCAAATAAATGAAGACTAAAACTATACTATAACATAATTCAGAACAATAGTAAACACAACCATAAAAAAATCTGGTCAACTATTAAAGAGATATTACATCCCAGCCAAAAATTCAACCCTAACCATCATCCCCATAATTCAACATTTTAACTGCAATAGAATTCAAATCTTATTTCAAAGATAGTATAGCGTCCCTAATAAAGGATTCCCCAAAATCTAATCCCCGCCTTACCCAACAGCCACATACCACCACATCCACTTTCACCTTTAAAACTGTGCCCACATCATATATAAAACTCTTAGATAAACTGAAAGCATGCTGTACTTCAGCTGATGACCTTCCAAGCCAGTACCTTAAAACAGCAGCCAATAGCATTGCCTGCCCTGTCTCAATCCTTATACATAGGTCAATCTAGGAATGCCACATCCCTCTATCTGGAAAGAAATCACACTTTATTCCTTTACACACATGAGAAAATGCAACAGGCATCACTAATGTTACACCTGTAGCAATGTTATTGCCCTTCTCCACAATACCTGAAAATGTATTCAAAAACAATTGCTAAACCATCTCCTGCAGGAAGAACTTCTATCCCCCACAAAAAACAGCTTCCACCATCTAGTAGTAATGTAACACTGCACTTTTTACTTTTATAGATACTTTCAATAAAGCTGGAGATAATGGCAAACTAGGTCTCTTATTTATAGACTGGTCTAAATCGTTCAATACAGTTTGTGACAGCAAACATTTTCTTCAAATGTCCTCACTAGGTGTTTAGCAGCCCATGTCTCTATGATTAAAAAGCTTCTTCTTAAAAAGGTATCAGTTAGTAAAATGGCACTCTACCCTCTCTCCATACCTCCCAGTCATGACTGGTGTACCAAAAGGCTCTGTTCTTGTTCCCCTCATCTTTAACATTCTCATCAATACCCTCCCCACATCCACACAACAGGCCTCTATAATACAATACATAGATGACTCCACACTCATTTGCATATCTGACAACCTGGAATATCCAAAAAATTACCCAGGAAGCTTCAACAGCCACTGAAACATGCCCCTGAAACTAACACCTCATGCTCAACCCCCCCCCCCCAAAAAAAAGCAAACTATTTATTTTATACCCCAAATCCCTCTCCAATGAAGAAAACAAAATGTAAAATCCTCTCTCTTAATAATACAAATGAAGTCACTTATCATAGCAAACAATTGGAGATTGTCATGGATGATAATCATGTTTGACCTCATATAAACAAAAAAAAACTCACTGAAAATGATGGATGCTTTATAGAGCCAAAAACATTATCATCGATGCAACTAAAACTACACTTGCCACAACTTACCTCCTCCCCTTACTACTTTATAACATTCCTATCCATACTAACCTCCTGGCATTATAAAAAAAAAAAAAAACTTGAACGATGCTATAATAAAGTGTCTAAATTTGCAGCAAATACCCCTTTCAGAACCTACTACTGTATAGCACTAAAAAGCCTGTATTTGTTAGACCTACCCCATCAACTAAGATAAACACAGCTTATTACCAGTTATAAAATTATCTAGCATCTATTCGCTTGCCTGGCATTAAATACCATTCCATACAACTATGTTCCCACTCGGTCTTTATGATCCAGTGATGAAAAACCTCTCTCTGACCACAAACCTATCAAATTTGCTTGGCATTTTCTGCATTCATACCACATTGCTAAGGCCTGGAACTCTTTATCTATGTCCATCAGGTCAAAATCCTCTCTCTAGTCCTTTAAAACCATTCTGAAAATCTTCTTAGCCTACATCTTGCTCTTTTCTTTTGCTCAACCCCAGGATAAACTATATCCCTAAATATAAGTAAGTACCTACCCATATCTTATACTGCCTTACTCCCCCTTCTATACTCACTTCTTAACTTCAATAAAGTTCTCTCCACAAACTCTCTATGTAAATATGCCATTACCCTATTTTTTCTCTCACTTCATATCACAGTTCTTGTTTGTATTAAACTAACTTACCTTTAGTTTCTCTAAACTAGCTAAAATTTCTCTAAATATTAAATTGTCATATACTTTATATCTATATTACTCAATTTTGTCATATTATAACTAATTCTGTAGAATGATGTAAACTGTAGAGGTTTTTGTATAATTTTTGAAGCTTGTTAACAGTTTGTTCTTAAAATGTTTTTGTTACCTCTGGTGACAATAGGCACCTACTCAGTCAGACTTTCCCAGTAATCAAATGTCATAAATAAAATAAGCAGTTGCACAGTAT
This sequence comes from Protopterus annectens, assembly GCF_019279795.1. Classification (NCBI taxonomy): domain Eukaryota; kingdom Metazoa; phylum Chordata; order Ceratodontiformes; family Protopteridae; genus Protopterus; species Protopterus annectens. The sequence goes on from NC_056743.1 coordinate 280,582,700, forward strand.
GGTAGCAACATTTAATATTGCTGAAGTTATTGTCTCTCAACTGTTGTTAAACACTTTGAAAATTTAAACGTACTTTTCCTCCTTGTTAAAAATATAAAATAAATACAAATAAAAATGAATATGCTTGTACAAAATATCTTGAAATGTTGTGATATTTGAATTGTTAAACAAAATGAGGGGTTATGGGATCAGAGCTTCCACATGAGGTTAGAGCTTGCCCTCCAACATGCTTTAATATTTTTGCTTCCCCATTGTTCATGGCAATAGTTTCACTAAAATGCATGACCATATTGTAAACTTGTACTAAAATTTGAACATTTCTTAGTGTTTTGGTGTTTTGCTCACTTTATGTCCACTTTATAGAAATCTGCTGAAGGTACTAAGAGTTGGAGTGCATGGAAGATGCCCAAAGCTTTGTGAAGCTGGCCATTTGGGGGAGGTAGGAGCCATAAAGCTTAGGCTATTGCAGCACTGATTTACTAGTTCATCTGCTGTTATGGTGAGTTTACTTACACAACTGTAATTTACTTCTGGGCCTGTAGATTGTTGAAAATACTGAATCAAAGAGACTGAGAAAAAAATAACAACTACCAACAGACCTTTGCCCATCTCGGTAAAGTATTTAAAGAAATTATTTCCCTAAAGCAAAAGACAAGTCTTTGACCCATCTCATACAAAAGATGGAGTCCAAAAGTGAAGCAGTAAAGAGTTAAATCTTCAGTCATTCAGGATTTAGAAGAACTTGTAAAAGGAATAAAAACATAGTGTGCTTCAGAAATAGAAAACAAAGCTTCCTTGTAAGGGGAAATAAAGTAAGTGCACAAATCTAGAGGCTGAAACACTAACCCGGCTAGTAATTCAAACAGCATAACAGAGAAGATGAAATTAACCCCACTTATCAAAGTCCATTGACTTGTCACCCACTTATCAAAGTCCATTGACAGGATGGTAGAGACAGTCATGATTCCTTAGAAAATGCCAATACAGAAAAAAAAGACTGTGTAACAGTTTAGACTGAAGAATATGATGCAGAAACTGATTTAAGAACTTGCCAACAAAGCAAGACAACATAATTTGAGTCTCATGTGCCATTGATATTGAAGCTCTTTCAGTCATGGATGCTAAAGTGACAGATTCTTCTCCATCTGTGTCTGCATATATAAATGCAGATATAAATGGGTAGATTAACAAGAAAGCAGAGAACTGTAATTGTTGTTACATTTTGCAGCAAAAAGAAATGTATAGAAACCTCCACAGATGGCTCATTATTTTAAGTCATCTGTTAGTGTTGCCCTTCAGGTATTTTAGAAAAAGAATGTGATAGAAATCTTAGTGAATGTTCCAGAACCTGAATGAACTTTGACAACTGAGGTGCTGTTTGTGCAGAAAAATGGCAATAGAGCATAACAGACTAATGTCACAGAAACTGATGCCATTAAAGAAAGAAAGTAGCATAGCTAAAAATTAAGAAGGTGCAAATGTACCGCATACCAGATGGGAAAAGAAAAAAAAATGCAAAACCAGATTCTGAGCGTGGGGATGAAAAGTAAACCAGACTTATTTCAGAATGAATTACATTCAGCTTGCTCACAAATAACGTCTATGTCTTAGAGACTATAGAGGAGCATGGCAGCAGACTCTGACACTGAATACCTGCCATAAAGTGCTGTGATGATGGACTTCAGTTCTTACCCAAGCTCAGTGAAGAGCTTCTGAGGGAAAGGCTTCCCAGGTTATGTGTGAAAACATGCAGTTGTGCCATCAGTAAAGATCATCATCATCGTCAGCCCCCTTTTCCCATTTTCTACATGGGGTTGGGGCATCATATCCATTGTTCCCATCTCTCTTTAGTCAATGAAACTGTCCTGCCTTCTTTCGACACTCATGCCTGACTTTCAGAGGTCTTGTCTCACAAAGTCCATACACCTCTTTGCTGGACACCCTTGTTTTCACTTGCCTTCTTCCTGTCTGTTCCATATTTTCTTCAACAGACTGTCTTCTGCTTTTCTGGACATGCCTGAACCACTGCAATCTCTTGTTTTTGACCTTTTCTGCAATTGTAACTACTATGGCTTCTGTAGTTGTGCTGTCATTTCTTCATGTACCCACATGTGCACCCTACCACCCATTTCAGGCACTTCATCTCCATCACTTATAGCTTCCTCAACTGTTCTACCTTCACTGCCCAGGTTTCCATACCATACAGTACTACTGGCCACACCACTGTTTTGTACACCTTACTTTTCAAATGCATTGACATTCTTTTCTCATATGCTACACCCATACCTCTCAAATGTCTAGATTTTCATCTCACATTTCTGGTCTGTTTGTCATAAAAGTCTGTTTTTTTTGCCAAATTACTGGCAAAACATTGAGGACTAAAGTCAGAGAAAAATGGCACACATTTGCATTTCAGAGTTCATATCCTTCAAAAAAATCATGATAACACAAACTTAGAAAGTTGATAGAATAACAGGTTTTGCAAGAGCAACATTTACAAACTGACCTTATTTTTGGGCTTTTGCCCCCTCCCCATAATTTATGCATATTTCTTGCTATAAGAGGTTGAAAGGTATGACTACATCTGATATTGTGCCAGTTGGCTGCAGCCCTTCTGATTCTAGCTTTCACCTCCTCATTCAGACTTCCCTTCTCCTCAACCATCCCCCTAATATACTTGAAACTGTTAACCTGTTCAACTGTTTTCCTTTCTATCTCAATTCTTAGATTCTTCTGAACTCCAACATTTGCTGCCATTGCAACCGTCTTATCTGTACACAGTTTCATCTCATGTGATTTCAATTATTCATTCCATTCCCCTATCCTTTGCTAAAGATCTTGCTCAGAGTTGGTCTATAGTGCCACATCGTCTGCATATAGCAAACTTTGATATGTCCCCTACATCATATTTACTAACATATCCCATCAGCAGTATGAACAGCAGTGGGTTCAGAGCTGAACCCTGGTGCACACCTCTGTGAGACTGACTACTGTTCATACTTAAATCATTTGGTCCTTGTACATAGCTTGCACTAATTCTACCAGTGTTTTTTGGAACTTCTAACTGCTGCAGGACTGCCCAAATCAGCTTTCTTGGGACCTTGTCATATGCTTTTTCCAAGACTGGGAATTCCCAGTTAGACTCTTTCCTCATCTCTAGCTTCTGTTGAGTCAGTTGTGCTGCATCATGATCTGAAGCCAGATTGCTCAATTCCCAACTTAATTTCTACTAATCTGTGTATTCATTTATCAATCCCCCTCTCCAGAACTTCCATGCAATGTGACAAGTTTGATGCCTCTGTACTGCCCACAGTTGTGAATGTACCCTTTGTTCTTGAACACTTTCACTAGTTTATTTGTCCTCCAGTCATATGGGAAACATCTTTCCCTCCACACTGTTATGAATACTCTCAGGAGCCATTTCTCTCCATCTCATTCAGCATCTTTATCAATTTGCTGTGACAACATATGAGCCTGCTGCTTTCCTGACTTAATTTTCCTTGTACTGTTCTTAATTTGTCTATGCTGGGCTCCTCCTCTTCTCTCATTGTAGGCTGTGTCTGGGGCAGTACAGCTTCTCTGGGGTTTTCATCATTCAGAAGCTGCTGGAAGTACTCCTTCCATCTGCCTTTGATATCCCATGGACAAATGACCAGGCATCTCTTTTGAAGGATGTCTGTCTTCTTTATCCTTTTACCTTTGCCATGCATCCTGATAAAGTTTATTTGGGCCATCTACTAACTTACTTCCTGAAGTTGGCAAAATGCCTATGATGGCTTGTTTTTTGCTATTGCAACTCCTTTCTTAGTTTCTGTGTTATCCAAGCAGTATTCCTTATAGCCTTGTCTGTCTTTTCTATCTCCCACTTTTTCCTGCATGCCTTAATTCTTCTGATGACTTCCTGGACTTCTACATTCCACCACCAGATTTTCTTATATACCTTATTTCCCTACCTGGCTTGGCTGCGTTATTTGTTCTGTAGTCCTCACACAGGCTGTTTTGAGGCATTGTCATTCTTCTTCAGCTCCACCAATTTCCTCATCTTCTGGATGTGTTACAGTCCTGAGAAATTCCTTGAAATGTTGAACTTTCTCAGCAGTCAACTTCATATCTTCACCCTAGTCCCTGTTGACCTTAGAGCCTTCTCTGACCACTGCTTGCAGATGATTCTGGCATCTAGTGGCTTATGCTGTGGGCCAACTGTTTGAGTGGTGATAATTTTGCAGTTTCTGATTCTACCCCAGTGCCCTTTCCTTACTAAGAGGAAGTCTATGTAAGTTGTATATAGACTTCCTCCTAGTAAGAAAAGGGCACTAGAGTAGAATCAGCAATTGCAAAGTCATATCAGTAAAAATATGTTTGGCAAAGAATGAGTCAGAATTCTGAGGTGACTACAACAGGGGTTTACTAATGATTAAATAATGCTGTTAATGTCTGAAGCCTCACTTAAAACTTATCATAACGTATTGTAACAACCTAGAAGAACAAAGATGCAACTACAAATAGAAGAACCACAGCAGAAGTTTAACTTTAAAAACTTTGAACAGGACTTCTCATCCTACTCTCATCTGGTCAAGTTAAATAATGCTCTTATATGAAAGAAACATAAGTTAAATATATTTCTTATATGCAGGCAGCTTTTGAGGAGCCCACAAAGGAGAAGAGGAATAAGAAATCAGAACTGTGATAGCTGTGCCATTTTGTGTGAATCAGTTTGCAACATTCAAGTGAGAGAAGAAAACGGAGTCACAAGCACAAAGTGAACAAATCAATGTGATGAGTGAGCAGGGTAATAAAAGCTCGGTTCTCTTGCCCACAGAGAAGGAGGAAGATTTTCTCATTGTGGCATGTCATATCTTGACTTATTGTATTTGAAGGAGTTTGTGCAGATGTCCACAAGTATTTGCTGTCATATTCTAACAATAAAGCTGCCAGGACACAACCCTCAAGCTTTTAAAAGACACATGCACTGGATAAAGGATGTGATGACTACAGCACCATTATCTAGTATCACTGGAGAACAGCAGCCATGTGAATGCTTCCAGGAGGTTTGGGCTAAAACTGGGGAACAGTTCAAAAATGCTTAAAAACACATGCTACAAGGTAACTCACACACCCGCAATATTTTATTGATGTTCATCACTTTCTTCCCTTCAGAACAAGTTCCATGCATAATTGCCATACTAATAAAAAAAAACAAAAAAACTCTATTGAAATATGCCTGCATTTGTTCTAATCTGCCAATATACTTCACATGCTTCAAGATATATTCCCCCAAACATCTCTCCTTGGATTGTTCTCTACTTTTTCTACACCAAAAAATAAGAAATATGCATGGAATTTTTTAGTGTTTAAACATAGTATTATTTATACCGTATCTTTATATCATATATATGTTTGTAAATCCTTTCATGAAATGTTCATTCTGACTTTTCTATATTAAAACCATCACAGCACTGACACAATGCTGCATATACCAAACATCTAGTGCTACAATTAAAAAAGTCAAGGGGTTTTATATCCTGCAATGCAATAACTACCCTCTCACCTTCTTTAAAGTAATTATACGTTTATAAAGACTCTAAAAAATGATGCATGCAAAAGAACAAGGACTGTTTAGAGACTGGATAGACTAAAATGCCATATCTGTTGCCAGCTTGGGCATAAAGCTAAAAATCATGCCATTGTTTAATTCTGTGCAATTTAATGTATATAATACATTAGCAAAAAAAAACAGTCTATTCATGCTACTGTTGAATATGTATTTAATATATGATGTTTCTCATTACAGCAATGGGCATAAGGTTATGAATGGAAATAAAGGAAATGTCAACATGTCTATGCAAAACTTAAAAAAAAGAATAGTGTAGACTCTCAAAGGGTAAAAAAGTTGTGTCAGCACACACTGGTTTATACCCACCGAAGTCTGCATTCCCAAACCACTCCATCTTCCTTTGTTTCAAGTGCCAAAACCAGTTCAGATTTTAAAGACTCCCAGACATATCATCAGAGCTGAAGCTAGGAGTTCAGTCCATGACAAAGATAGGGCCCTGACAGATATGTCCATTGCAGTGCATTGGCCAGATATTGTAGTGAGGTTCTGGGCCAATACAGTTATTTGGCCCCCTGTACCCATGCTGGAATGGGTTGTGTATTTAGTCAGCTAAGGTGTAAGATGTACATAAAACATTTAAACATAAATAGAGTATCGCTGATGAGCACCAAGTTAGGATTTGTACCATAAATGGCCAAAGCTGAATAGCATGAGGTATCTGGGTATCCTAAAACCCCAGACAGCTGCTCACAGGAAAAGGGTATGATTATGGCATACAGCGGCCTTCAAAACAAGGTGTAGCCAAAATCAAGGAAGTGCAGTCGTAAGCTTAGAGCAGCTCATTTCATGGTTTGTGAAGATATTTAAAAAATGGATGAGTGTCTTTGTTTGTACAAAGTATTTATTATTTTTTTTTCCAGGAAAAAAACTCCTGTTAATTCTTGAGTGCAGCTTGTAACAAAAGTTTTCATCAGGAGAAACATCGTTACAGCCTGGAGTGAGAGAGTTTAGTGGGGATAAACACCTGCTGTGCAATTGAGAAAATACTCCTCATCTGGAAAGAGGGTCTTACTAACCTGCTGAAGAGTTTTGGATTTGAACAAACAGTGTTGCACATGGACCAGGGAATTGTTTGCATGGTTCAGCTTTATTGACTTGATAACTTATCCAGGCAGACCATTACCAGAATAATTTTATATTTTCTTAATTACCTTGCTGAAGGATGTGTCTTTTCCTGGTCTGTGAAACTAGCTGAAGAAAGCAACCTGAGTTCATGCAGCATTGCCTGTGACTATGGTTTGTTGTTTGATTGCTGATGTTGTAAATCAAGGCAATAATACTGCAGCAGAAGTAGCTCATAAGGCTAGACATAAATATAAGTTGAGGAATAAACACTGTCTGCACCATAAAAAGGAGCTACATTATTCCTGATATAACTTTCATATGGAATATAATTTGTAAATAACTGCAACGTTCAAGACATTGCAGCCTTTATTTATTCAAGATGAAGTCTTATGTCACTTGTGAAGGACTAATTACTATGGAAATCTGGATAACTTGTATACTGTCCACTTCATCCAATCTTCTTTTAGTCGATGGTTGATTCATTAAAATGCAGAATGGAGTTGTCCACCTATAATATAGCAAAACAATGGAAGAAGGATACTAACAACAGAAGCTGAAATGTCATGGAATAATCTAAAGTATGACCAGGTGACAGAAACTGCTACTGAAAGTGAAGTGAATACTCAGTGTTACCCATCATGGCAGTGACTTGGCAAATGAAGACGGCTGATGTCAGTCATGTAGAGTAGAAATAAAATATTAGAGGCCCGGTATTCAGAAATAAATTAAAAAAGGTGTTATGGAAACAGGGTCTGTTGGTGTTAATGGCATTCATATCAGATGTAATTCATTCACCATGTAGCCCCTTAATCCAGCTGAAGAACATAATGAAGCTGAAAGTTGTCCTAGCACAAGGCACCTGGATGTAATGCCACCCATCACATGATGCAGGCAGAGATAAAGTCAGATAGACACAGGAAGACAGACAAAGCACATGCACACCTACAAGCAATTTGAAGGATTGCTGATATGCAGCTCATCCGCGTCTTTGGAATGTGGAAGGAAACTGGAGTATTTGGCAGAAACCTGTTTTTGTACAGAACCAACAAGCAGACTTCACACAGAAAACAGTCCAGATGAGAAGCAAACTGTAGATTAGGCATATAAACCAGCATGCGATTTAGATATGAGATAACTTGAATATCTGATCATAAGATAGCAAAATGTTGAACAGAAATAGGGTGAAGATGTCTGTTGGAATGTAGGATAAAAAGAGTGCTCTGGAATCAAAATGCTTATTTGGAATAAATTTTAGTAACACCTTTTCTTATTTGTAAATGAAAGTTGAACATCAGCATTTGGGGTAAGTAAAATATATAATAACCAGATAATACTTATATATCTCTGGATGTTTATGATGATTTTAAACTATTCAAATTAACTAGTACTGTGTTATATTTAATTTTACTCAGATTACGGGATGATGATGTTAGTTATATTGACTATGGGTTGATGATGTAATTATATTATGCAGATTCCTGATTTCTACTCCTATCACAACAATGGAACAATAAGTAATAATGGTCCATGTTCAAGACCATATTTATTGAGTAAGAAAAGGGCGCCGAGCCTGTACAGCAGTACCTTTTACAGCTGCAATCACTGATGGACAACTCAAAAAGTTTTGGAGATGTCATTCAGTACTTCAGAAAGGGAAAGTGAGACCTTACTCAAAACACCAAGATTGCTGGAAAGTGGAAAGCATATTTTGAGGAACTCTTTATCCTGGTAAATATGCTGTCCTGTCAGACTGTAATTTCTAAAATCTTTGTGGGTGTGTACTGACAGCTACATTGGTGGCCATTGTCCTACACAGTGGTAAGACTACAAAGCTGGATGAATTCATTGCTAAACACCAAGGCACTGAAGAGGACTGTCAGTTAGCAATGCAGATACTCTCAGTGGATCAAAAGTACTTTAGTTTTTCTTCTTCATTGATGTTAAGGGAGACATTGAAATAATATAAATGAAATGGGGCAGAAGCTTCAGCTTTGTGGGTGCTGCAACTATCATGGGATAGGGAGATGAGTTCTTGGAGAAAGTTTTTGGTCTACCAGTCAGTCCACATCCCGGTTTTCATCTATGGTCATAGTTGGAGGACAGTCATTGGAAGAAAGAAACCACAGTTACGAAAGACAGAGTTACTGGGTCTTGTTTCCACACAAGTGAGCTCATTGATGGAGCCATTATGTCTGGTACCTGTCAAAAATGTTCTTCGTGAATAGAATCTATTGTAACAGTAAAGCATTACATTTGGGCTCACCTCCCTTTTCTTTCATGTGTCCTACTTAGATTTTTAAAGCAGCTCATACGTAATGAAAAACAACACCAGTCTCTCAACTGTGGAACTACTTATACACAAGGCTTGAGACTTCCATATATAAACAGGTTTATCATGTACTTTCTACAGTTCTTCAAGTATGCATTGCCTGCAGGTAAAGTGTGCTTTTGGTAGATAAATAGCCAGTACTAAATCCAAACAATAACACTGACAATACTAAGAAACAGTTTTCATAAAAGAAATAAGCATATGAAAACTTACTATATCCTTAACCTCCGTACAGATGAAGGGAGGGAGAGAGAGAGGCTTTAGTGCTACAGTAACCTCTTATATAAGATCTATGGATCTGGTAGGTACCTTATGAAACCCCATTATCTTATAGAAGAAGGGTCACTCTAACAATAAATGACTACATATGGATAAAATCCTAAGCAGTACTTGGTTATCCCTATCAAGTAGATAGTTATATTATGCCATACCACAAACGATACCAACATTTTTCTTACCTCTATACTGTATCTCTAACTCATCACAAATGATAAATATGTGAACATGTGTTGCCATACTAATTTCCAAAATATCTTGGAAAAAAAAACATTTCAAAGATGAGCTGCTGAAATTGCTAATTAAATGTGTTAAATGTTATGTTGTAAAACATATGTATCACTGCATTTTTCTCCAAAAATTCTAATGGTTCCCTATTCCTAACTGAGTCATGCTCCTTCCTGGCTTTCTCCTTTTTCACTTTCTAAAAGAAAGTTATTGACCACCTTTATGGTGCAAACTACTTGTTAGGGATTCAAACTACTCCATTAAACACACCCAAGAAGACACTATCATGTTAATGCGACCCCTCTTCAAAACTACTATCTGTGAAACAGCCTTCTCAAAGAGTGGTCCTACCACCTGGAACCACAACCTTATAGATGTGAAAAACTATCTATACCTTCTTAGAATTCAGAAAACCTCTAAGGGCATACTTACAAAACAAGGTGGATTGCGCTTGCTTTCAAACCTCTGGTTCAATCATATCCTGTCTCAGTCAGGTGGTGACAAACAATCAGTACTCTTATACAGTCATGTCATTCCAATTTATTACAAATGCTCTAGCTCCAATCCTACCTACTGTAAATAGACAAAATTATTACATGGCAAAGCCTCTATTGTGGCCACGTCTTTTTGTGATTTCTACTGAATGGTTTGTCCGTGTGACTTCTCTGCCCTTTGGTTTGGCTGTTATTTGAGATTTTTGTAAATGAAAAATGAAGATAATAATGATATTTAACACTTAGGAAAATACCGCGGTTATCTGAAACTGTTTACATAGTTTGATGTGAAATACTTTTTATTACGTGACAGATTGTCAAACGTCCATGCCCCTCTAAACCAGAGAATACAATACCCTATGATAACTTGTTCTCAGAAACTCTGTACAACCATGTCAATGGCTGCATAAAGCTTTCTGTACCTACCACAATGAAGTTCATGAGTAGCCCTAGAAACAAACTGCCCTTGTGGCATCACAAATTAAACAGGATATACAACAAAAGGAAAAACAATGGCAAGTATCAGGAAGACTAATTCCCATAAAGACAGAAACTCTCTCATCAAAATAAATAGGCACTAATAGAGCTTATTAGGTCAAGCAAAGCCAACTCTGAGGATAAGATAGCCTACCAGATGAAACACAACCATAAGGCTTTCTACAGTTATGTCAGAAACCTCAAGGCCAGCACACAGAAATGTGCTGAAGTAGTGGTTAATGGTGCCACATTCACTGAAACTGGTAATATAGTGAACCTGTTAGCAGACAAATGTCCCCTCAAGAATACCTTCAGACATTATCCTGCAACTATAACTAGAAAGCATGTACTGGCCGTACTCACTAAGGCCAAGAACACGACCTCGGTGGACCCCAAAAACATCCAAGGATGCCTCCGCAGACATTATTTAGCTATAGTCTCAAAAAAGGTTTTGTACCGCATGAATGGATGACTGGAATGATCATCCCCCTTCATAAGGAAGGGCTTTCAACATTTCCTGGAAACTACAGATCCATCAGTCTGACTATCCTTATTTGAAAGTCTTGGAAAGAATTCTTATGGAAATTATTAGCAAGGACATAGCAGACCTTCAGACAGTGAAGCCATCACAGTGTGGCTTCCTCAAAGTAATGTCATGCTTATTGATTCTGTGTAGACTTCTTTGAAAAGTCACTAAGGCAACGGATGAGGGCAAAGCGGTACATACCGCCTACCAAGATTTGGCTAAAGCATTACATGCAATACCCTCTTAGGCATTGTCAACAAACTTACATAACTAGGTATAAACCCTTTTATAACACACTAGATAGCTAGCTGGAACTGGGAACCTGTGGAAGTGCAGAACAAGGTATATGTATAAGGCTATATATTAAGGCGAGACAACAGTGTCACATTTGCACTGTTGTTTCAATGCCTCTGATGAATTTTTAGACTATATTTTTCCATCTGTTTACACTTCAGTCTGCCAAAAAAACAGCAAATGTTCATCTTTCCCTTTGGCAAGATGTAGATTTATGTGCTTTTATACAACTTTGCAAAGAATGTACAAAATTAATTAAAAGCAGGATTACACTTCCTGTTGTGTTTTCACGCCTTATTTTCTGTTCACACCATGGTTCTCTTTTTTGTCCCTATTACTGATATAGTATAGTCTCATTTTATCCCTCACCTTTGTGTTTTGATTTGGCTCAGATTTTGCTTTACATCTAACTCCTCACCTAATTGTTTCAACAGTTTTCCCATAATTTTGCTTGTTCTGCATACTGTTATAACCTTTGACAAGGTAAAGGCCCATTTCTGTTAATAGTTTTCCTTTTCATTAATATTTTCTTATACCAGAAACTATTCTGTTTGTTATCAATGAAACATACAACTTACCATAGCCATTTACCGGATTGCTTTTTCAAATTAATATCATAAGCACTGTTCTCAGATTCTTTGCTGAAAAATCATGGACAAAAATCAAAACATAAGGAGGAGAAACAGCATAAAATCAGGGACAATTGTATATATTATTCTACTTCAATGAGGGAAATTAACAGGGCACATTTTGCATTAACATGCATACTTTGAAACATAAAAAGGATGACATTCTAATGTCTGCCATTATTGACTGACTATAATTCCTAGTGATTTACCAGAAAACAAAAAAAATCTATGAAGGATAATGCAAAAAATAAAGTAAAATCAATGGCATACTTCAATGTAAGGGAAAGTTGAGAGACATCATCATCACAAGTATTTAGGATGTATAATGAAAAACTGCATTTCCCTTAGTCAAGTCACAAAGCCACATTAGTAAATTTCTAAACGTCACCATCTCAACATACTAAAATAGAGACCATCACAAAATACCATAAAAATGTTGTTCTATAATGAGGCTGTGCCCCTCCCCTCTTTTGCTCCCAATATGGGGTTTGCCACCACATACTGATTTTTATACACATTCTCAGGATGTACAAATCCAGAGAAAAGGGAAAAAAAATGAAAGACAAATTCATCTTTACTTTTTGTCCAACACCTGTTTCCTTGGACAAAATTTTGTTGGGAATACTGAAACTTTGATAATATTAGCACTCTATTATACATGTGCAACACTAAATGCAGGGGACATAGCAGCCAATAAACCATAATACTTGTTAAATATCTATAATCCCTGTAGGGCCTTCTGACCTAAACAATAAATGGTGAATGGTCATTTCTTTCTCACCTCAGCAATTTCTGATTTTTCCTCAGATTATGGTTATTATGTCTTTCTTCTCTTCAAAAAATAAATGAAGAAAATGTCAAACACTTTAAGATTTCCATATTATTATACAGAACTGTGGCATACTGAACTTCAAGTAGCTTCACTGTTCATCTTATGGTGTGAAAGAGAAAAAAATTCTGCAGTTGAAAGTTAGTGCTAAATTTGCCTGCACTAAGAAAATTCTTACTGGCTACAGGTATAGCACCTTTTCACTGTGAATTTTACATCTGTGCTTCCAAAACACAGCATCTTGAAATCAAATAAATTTCTTCATTTTTGGCACACTTACTGAACCATGTTTCTCAGAATGTGCAGCATATAACAGAGCCACTCTTGATAAGCTCCGTGTTTCATGGGTTGCTTATTAAGGCTGACTCTTAGACTGCATCTCACATGTTATTTAATTGCCTGGAGCCTAGTTTACGTTAGCTCAGTTTAGGCTCAGTTTAGTGGGGAGGGCACCAATCAAATACAATGAATTTCAGGCATAGCCTTGATTGGTTCTTCTATATGAATTGGTCTGGTCTACACATTGCCCAGTCAATAAAAAAATTACATAAAAAAATCGGATCACTATATCAACATAAAAATTTCCTCACAAATAGCACAAAAGCCACCACTGATACAGTTCACCTATATTCACAAACATCAAGAAATTGGACTTAAGCAAACTTGAAACCTGTGACAATAAAATTGCAAAGTTCGCCACAAAATCTACTTTTAGATCTCATCATTGCATAGCTATTAAACAACTCGCTTGTTTAGAATTGCCCAAACTCCTTAGCCTGCAAACAACTGTCTATGGTGCATCAATTTCTCTATTACCCAGAAAAAAATCCTGCCCTCCTTAACCTCCTTCAACCATACTCTGCCAATTGAGTCCTTCGTTCCAATAACAAATATTACTAAAGCTAACAACACTGCTGGAGAAGCCACCTATTCTAACTGCATAGCTAAACTTTGGAATTCTCTCCCCCGAAACATAAACACAACCACCAATATTTTACAATTCAAAAAGATCCTTAAAGCACATTTAAACAAAACTTGGATATGCCATTGCTCTAGTCCAACCTAAGGAAAGATATCCTTTAGCCAACAAGCCCCCCCCCATGATCTGGTATAGATTACTTCTAAATATCTAATGCCTATGTTACTACTACCCTAACTCTGTTCCATCAAAATCTTGTTTAAAATTACTGCTATACTATGCACTCGAAATCTGTTTATGATTTTTGCTACACTCTGCGCTGTAATCCATGATCACTAAAATAATATAATGTCATACACTTGATTTGTATCTCTGTACCTAATGAAAGTATTTGCCCTTTTGTATAACTAAAATTGTACTACCAGTGTAAACTTCTGTTTATTTTTAATGTGGAGCTTTTCTCCCCTGGCCTCTGTTGAAAAAGGACAGGTTGTCCAGACGGACTTTCCTGGTAAACAAATGTAAAATAAATGAAATAAAATAAATGAAAAAAAAGCATAATACAAAATAAAATGCTTAGAAAATCTTAGCCAGTAAATGTATTACAAGAATACACAATAAAGTAAATGTGTCTTGCAAAAGCAAACTTATGCCTGTGGAGGATGCAAAGTGTGCAAGTTTGTTAAAAATGTGTCAGGTACCTTAATTAATGGTAAAAAAATTGAAAATAATAACAGATTTTCCAGCAATTCTTGTAAAGTTGTGTACATAATAGGATGTGGATGTAATCTTGTAAAATGTTACATTGGTCAAACAAAGAGGGCAGTGAAAGTTAGAATATTAGAACATTTGGGGGACATAAGGAATTACAATTATAATAGTCCAGTGGGCGAATATTTTTGCAGGTGTCATGGAGGGAATAATAGTACATTCTTTTTCAGTGTACTTGCTAGTCCCTTTCATATGAGAGGTGGTGATTTAAAATGCAAGTTACATGGTTTAGAAAGTAGATTAATTTTAAACTATGGTACTTTACATCCCAGAGGATTAAATTTAGAGGCAAATTTCACCACATAATCTTGTTCATTAAATGTTGTTACATATATATATATATATATATATATATATATATATATATATATATATATGTTTTACATAAGTGGGTTGTATGTTGTCACAGGTTTCTGGTGTATTTAATGACAATTTTAAAACAATGCTTTAAAAATGTTTTAAAGTTTTGTTATTCAGAACATAATTGATTTATTGAATAATTGTATAGTTATTTGATTGATGCAATTGTCTATTTGGATTGTGTAGCTGCGGTGGTGGTGCTGCGGTAGCGTTGTCGCCTCACAGTAAGACGTTGTCCTGTTTGATTCTCAGCTAAAGCATCTTGTGTGTGGAGACATGCATGAATGGGCGTACCTTCGTTGAAGGTTGTGCGTCAGGCCTGGCAAGTCGGTGCGTAAAAATCTACTGCCAATCATTAGCGGACCGGAGTTCCGCTGTGGCGACCCCTAACCGGGAAAAGCCGAAAGATACAACAACAACAACAGCAACAACTTGGTATATAAAGACGTTTGTGTGCATCATGTAAATTATCCTAGAAGGCAAAAGGCCGAGGTGCCAGATGCTTGTTTGGTACTATTAAATTTTTCAACACCATCTGTGTTTTGTTTGTTTTTTTTTTTTATTTTTATTTCATTGTGCAAGTTTTTTTGTGACTGTTTCTTAATATCCTGTACTTTAAATTTGATCTAAGTCAGCATGGTTTTGTCCCTGTACAGGTCTACAGACCTTTTACCTGTCTATCTGGGAAGCCTTGGTTAAAGGATTACTCATTGATGTCTGTTTAGATCTTAGAAAGGCTTTAGATATGGTGCCACATGATATAATTGTGTTGTTAATAGTGGACAGTAAAAATAGGTTACACAGTTTCAGACAAGAGGTCACTTTCTTCAGGTTTTCCCCAGGTAATGGTATTGGGCACTACTTTGGAGTTTAATCTTAAAAAGACTAGGATTATGCACTTGGGTAATCCTAACTCAGAAAAATTTCACTTGGCAAGTTGAAGGTTTGAGAGATACTAAATCTAGGAAAACACTGGAAATATCATCTCTCTATTCCATCAACTATACATTGGTTAGGGGGATCTAATGCACAACAATATATAAGCTGAAAGTATCAAGATTAATAAACTGGGTCACAACTCAACAACAAGAAATAATCACCCATTGGTATACAGAAAAATAGGTAACATCCAAATTCTTTGGAAATTATTTCATAGTAGCACTGGGCAATTGTGGAATCTCTTTGCTTTAAAATTTAAGAAATCAAGTTCTCTTATCTACTTTAAAAATAGTTTGGACAGATGGATGGGTGATAGGGTACATGACCTCATTCTAGTAAGCAGCTTACTCTTTGAGGGCCTTTTTAGGCTTTGAGTTTGAAATTTCTGACAATCAACACTGAACATTAATGTACAGGAAGTTAAAACATAAGCAGTGCTAACACTTTTTTGCACTTGTACTTTCTTTCTGAGGAGATACCTTAAGTGTGCACTCAAAAATAATCAGCAATTTAATGAAGCTGGATGGAGTTAGCTTATTGAAAAGTAACTACTGTAAGCTAGTCTCACATATAGGTTAAAAGGTCTGTACTAAGCTAATGACCACTAGGTCCCTTATAAGTCTGCTCTTGCAAACCATATGTGCCCACACATTTGATGTATATAGGTGTTGATTTACTGACTGCCCCTGTCCATCACAGAAATAGCAACCAGACCACGGGTGAATTTATGCTTACCCATCTACTGGTCCAAGTTGCACTTAAAAAGGTATATGGAGGATCTCTGCTTCACATGGATGGGGAGCCTGTTCCAGTGAATGGGAATTCTCTGAGATACATATCTGTCTCTCCAACAAATCCTATTTATGCTGCAAGCAAAATTTAGGTATTTTACTCTAGTATTTCTGATGCTGAAGTGTGAGGTGTGGGAGATTGAACATAAGTCAAGGGGAAGCTTGTTCCAAGCATGGGCAAGGGAGTGTTTGTAGAGTTTGCCTACTGACATTTTTGGGTGGTAGACATCAAGTAACTGTTGTTTAGAAGTACGGAGGGTCTGGGATGGGATATAGATGGTGACTAAGGAAGATAGATATGGACAGAAGGAGGTTTTATAAAGAATAGAGTGTAGCATATGAAATTGATAAGATAGCAGAAATTGGGGAAGTTAAGCCACTGAAGAGAGTTTAAAGAAATGCAGTGGTGTGAGTTGCATGGGGAGTTAGTAATGAATCTGGCTATTTTATGGTAAGTCTGTTGGAGTTTGCTTCGAGTGGAGGCCTGGATATTGGTAAGAACTGGGGCGGCGTATAAGAGGGAGGGGAGGAGGAGTGCCTGGCCCAGGGTAAGTCTAGATTCAGGGGTTAGGAGTTTTTTGTTCTGATATAGCAGACCTAGTTTCTGGTTTGTTTTTTTATATACTGGAGTATGTGTAGGTTGAACTTTAGTTTGTCATCGATAATGACCCCTAGGAGTTTTGCTTGGGTGTCAAGTTGGATAGTTGTATTGTTAGAAGATGTAATAAAAAAGGAGGTTTTGTGATGAGAAAGAGAACGGGGAAGTAAAACTAGGAGTTTGGTCTTTTTGGGATTTAGGATCAATAGGTTGTGAGAGAGTCATTGTTCAGTGGATAGTAGGGCTTGTTGGGTCAGGAAGTATAGTTCAGGAATGTTATTTGAGATGGATATAAGTGTAGAGTCATTGGCATACTGAATAAGGGAGGATTTTTTGCATGAGGTATAAAGATCATTGGTGAAGATGTTAAACAAAAGGGGTCCCAAGATGGAGCCTTGGGGAACACCAATGGAGATGGGAAGGAAAGGTGAGGAGGATGAGAGCCATTTGACAGATTGTTCCCTGCCAGATAGGTAACTATTAAACCAGGCAAGTGCAGAGGGGGATAGGTGGACATTTGAAAGTTTGGATAGTAGTAGAGGATGAGAGACAGTATCGAAGGCTTTGGAGAGATCTAGGAGGAGACAGGAAATTAGTTTATTGTTATCTAGGGCCTCTGCAATGATATGAGTGAAGGAGAGGAGGGCAGTGGTGGTGCAGTGGTGATGACGAAATCCATGTTGGGTATGGGTAAGTAAGTGGTGCGTGAGGAGATGATTGAGAAGCTGTGAGTGAATACATTTTTCTAATATCTTGGAGAGGGAGACAGAATGGCAATGGGTCAGTAGTGTGAGGGGTCAGTGGAGTTTCCACCTTTATGAAGAGTGATAGTAAAGAAAGATTTCCAAAGGGTGGGGACAGTTGATTCCAGAATAGATCGATTAATTAGTATAGATATAGGATAGGCAATTGAGTCAGCAGCAAGTTTGAGGAATGTAGGAGATAGATTGTCAGTGGAAGGAGAGCAAGGTTTTAGCTTGAGTAGTAGGGGGCATACAAAAGATTCATCAAAACAGGGTCCAGGGGTACATGCACGTCAGGCAAAGATCACCTCTCAGTAGTCTGTATGATACCGAGTAAAATACAGGGCTTTCAGGCAATCACTGTAGGACATTGTGTTTACTCCCTCTATTCTTTTTGTAAGGAACCTTTGTGGACATTATAGTTGCTGCACATGTCTGGTCAAGTACATGCTTGATGGTTCTGATGAGGGCCGAGTACACTGGTATGATTACCTCTCTGGACCCAGATGCCATATCCTTTCTTATAAGGTGAGTACATAGAAGGATTTTCTTACTACCGTGGATACATGCTGGTCGAAGGCTAGGTTACTATCTATATGAGTTCTCAGATCCCTGATGAGTGAATCAACTTTTAAGGATGTTTTATTGATGACATAGTTTCTCGGGGTGGTAGACTTCCTAAATAGTACTATAATGCATTTCTTTGAATTGAGGTTTAAGCCATGGTTTTGACAGCAATAATTTATCTGTATTAGACCTTCCTGAAGGGTGTTGTCATCCTGGAGGGATTCAATGACTGCTCCCAGTTTGCAATCATCTGAAAACTTGGTTAGCCAAAGGCCTTTGACACTGGCTTTGATGCCAAAGAGGAGTGGGCCTAGCACAGTGCCCTGGGGGACTCCACTGGTGACCAGCCTCTCTATGGAGGTGGCCTCACTGTTTCTAGACTCCTGTGTCCTATGAGCCAGTTAGCTGTCCGTCCAGTGTGTTATAAAGGGATTTAAACCTAGTTCATAAGTTTATTGACAATGCTGGAGTGGGGCATTGTATCACGTGTTTTAGACAGATCTAGGTAGGCAGTATGCACCATTTTCCCCCAATCCATTGCCTTATTGACCTTTTCAAAGAAGTACACCAGATTTGGTAAGCATGACCTGCCTTTGATGAAGATGAACTGCGATGAATTCAGTGTCTGGAGATCTCTTATGTCCTTGTCAATAATTTTCATGATAAATCTTTCCATGGCTTTACAAATTAGACTTGTCAGACTAATGGGTCTGTAGTTTCAGGAACTGTTGAAGGTCCTCCCTTATGAAAGAGGATAACTGTTGCAGTCCTCCACAAAACTTATTTTAAGACTATAGATAATGACGTCCGGGGTCCTGCTAAGTCATATTTTAGACTATTCTAGAGGCATTCTGGGATGTTACTGGAGCCAACTGAGCCTGTGTTCTGGACTTAGTGAGTACAGGCACTACATGCTCTCTAGTTGTAGCTGGAGGGGTTATGTTTGCAGGTATTTTTGAGAGGATGGTTGGGGGAGAGAGGGGGTAAAGTTGGAACTGAATTTGTCTGCTAACAGGTTTGCTATATCACTAGGCTCAGTGAATGTGGCACCATTAACCACTAGTCCAACACATTGCTGTGTGCTGCCCTTGAGGTTTCTGATATAGCTATAGAAGGCCTTCTGGTTATATTTCACCTATTAGGCTATCTTAACTTCAAAACTGGCTTTACTTGAGCTAATTATCACTCTTAGCTGCCTATATGAGAGATTCTATCTTTATGGGAATTACTATTCCTGAACTTTGCCATATTTTTTCTTTTTGTTACATATTCTGTTTAATTTTGGATGCCACCAGAGTGGTATATTTCTGGGGATAGTCCTGGCCTTAATTCTGATAGGAAAAGTAGCCTCTATGCAGCTTTAGACATGGTTGTCCAGAGTTTCTGAGAGCAGTTCTGCATAGGCTACTGTGTTCTCTGGGTTTGGAGGGGCATTGAATTTTGACAATCCATCACTTATTAAAAGGTAATTTACCTTGGAATAGTTACTGGTTTAACAGGATTATAGAGTTGATTTTGATTTCAGAGGAGACAGTTTTATGGCTGGACCTTACCAGGGAGGATGAGTCATTGGGGGTGGGTAGTGTTCTCCCATAATTGTAAACATGAGATTCAGTATGTTAGAGCCTGATGTGGGCATGTTCACCATACAGTCGAGAGTGTTTGCATTTATGAAGTCTCTAGAGGGATTATTAAAGTCTTCTATGAGTATGGTCTTAGGTAGGATGGTACATATCTCCAATAAGTCCAGGCATGCATTGTGAGCTTCTCAGGACATGGAGGGTGACCTATAGCTGGCAAGGATATTGTACAGGATTTTGTCTATGGTGATCTGCACATGGGAAAACTCCAGCTCATCATTCTGTTTGACCACCCAAGAGGTATGCTTGCTACTGAGGTATATTGAGAAATCTTCTCCTTCAGCCCTGTTCTGTGCAGTCCCTGATCTAAAAGTGTGGAAGGCCCGAAACCTTGCACTGCATTGGTACTGTTTACTGCTTTAAACCATGTCTCAATAACTGCATAGCTGACTATGTTTGTGAGTGTGAGGAGGGCTTGGCGAGAGTGTAGTTTTTTGTTTAAGCTCCCGGCATTGAGCAGTAATACCATGAGCTTCAGTTGAGTTCATTTTGCTATGTCAGTAGGTTTGTTAATTTGCTTGTCTAAAAAGGTACTATTGGGGTGGATAAAGTTTTTACCAATATTCGAAAACATAGAGGGTAGAGGTGCAGGCCTTCCTTGACAAAGCAGCATGGTCTGTTAACCATGTCTTCCCAAGATGACAAATATTGGATCCCCTTAGAATGGCACCAGAAAGACAGCCAGTTGTTGAAATCAGTATTTATTTGATCACACTGTGGCATCATACTCAGTGATGGTGATAAACTGCTCACTGCTAGGCTCATACCAGCCTGAGGCACATAGTCTGAAAGCTCCATAATGTCTCTCTTCATATAGTCCAGGGAGGTACATCTTAGGTCATTTACACCTCCATGGACTATGATGGAATCACACTGGTACCTGTGGCATAATGATTTGAGAGCTTGTGTGGTTTGATGGGTTCTGGCTCCAGATAAGAAACTAACAGTTAATTTCTCCTTATTCAGCCTAGTTAGAGGGGCATCACTATATCTTACAATGGAGTCCCGTATGACGAGAGTCCTGAGAACTGTGTTTGGTTGCCTTAGAGGCTTAGTGTTTGGGGCACTACCGAGAGTGACAGTATGTGCAGTGTTAGGTGGTGTTTTTTCTGACTGCCTATGGGCTTGCTGATGTGTTGTTTTGACAACGGGTGATCTAGGTAATCTTTGTTGTTTGGGGAGATTCTTTTAAGTGCCTCAGCAAATGTTAGTCTATGTTTGTGTATACTATGTGAGGTGGATATTGTGTGCATGGTTTCAACAACCTGATGTGCACTTGCTTGTCAGAGTTCAGCCTCCAGTGTCACTGTGTAAGTACACAACTTACATAATGTGTCTGCTCCTTTAAGGAGTAATGGTGGTCAACAAGCATGAGACATTAGCTACACTGTCTCAAGATGCCCATATCCACCAAACTGGCTACATAGAAGTTAGGAAATTGCCTATCTATATTGTCCAGTCCTTTGATTTGTGAACTACAAGGGGTGGTTTACTGGGGTTAGTAGGCTACTAGGGGTCTATATCACATTATCAAAACCACAAAAGATCAAATACCTCTCCATCAACCCCTGTTTGTCAGACCTGAATCTGTTGAATGATTTGAATGTTTACTACCACAAAAATCTTACCGATGGTAAGTAACACATTGGCCAGCCTACTGACTGCAATTAAAACAGCAAAATGTAAAACCTAATCTGGTGGGAGGCTATGCCCACCACACCGCCCTAACTAAATATACCAAATCCGAGATCGCACTGCAGTTGGGAAACGGGCAAATTCCTGATGACGGCCCACTGGTTACTTACTGTGCACATTATCAGAGCAGATTATGCTAAACAGTACTAAATTCTACTAACTCATATGTTTACACAATACTGAATTCAACTAAATCTATAGGTATTGCCACATGACTCCCAAACATCTGTTCTAAGCTTGTTGTCGCACTTAGTATTTGAGCTATATTGCTGCTTTACTTGGTACAGTTTTCTGAATCATTCTTTCTAGGTGTTTGCTAATGTACACGGCACTACTAAACCATGAAAATGAGCACAATTTATACCAGCACAACCCCCCCCCTGAAAATTAACTAATAAGTCTTCTGGCCAATAAAATGATTACATTCTGAGTCCTTTTGTGTATTTCCAACTCAGACAGGCTAAGCAAACACCTCCTGCCACAAGATGAATAAACCCTGTCCTCCTGATATAAAAACAGAAAAGAAGAGACCCACAAGTGCAATGCTACCACAAACTACTTAAATAAGTGGAAATCCCTTGTTGAAGGCAATTTCAGGACAGTCTTGCAGCAGTAACAATGAGTGCCAGAGATTTTTTTTTTTTTTTTTACAAAAAAAAAAAAAAAATCGGTGAAATACAAACAGAAAAGCAAAAAAAGAAGCGATCACCCAAAATAACTTAAGTGCAATTTAGCAATCAAAGGTACTTAACTTTGCCTGGATAACACTGGATACAAGTAAAACACTTCCTGAGTGCAAGTTAGGAATCCAAGCGTTGATGAGCTCCTGGAAACTGAGCAGGATACAATATGTACTAAAAAAGGTTTACTTAAGAGGGATACTAGTTTGCTGGCTGGGTGCTTAGTATCATGGGTCTATGGTAAACAGTGGGTGCTCTATGTTGGAAATGGGAGGCTAGCTAGAGAGGCACACAATTAAGTAAAGTCAATATTGGAGATGTTTCGGAAACTTTAATTTAATGTGTTGGTGGGAGATGAGGCAGATTCAGAATACAAAATAACAGAATATATCAAAACTGCACATTAATAACATTACAACTAAAAATGGCGTGCATATTATCAATGCTTGACATGTAAGACATTAATGAAGTGTCTAGATATCAGAGGGATCCCTTCTGTAGCTTGAACACATGATCAATAATGTTTTGATGTGGGCTGTATCTTAATCCATTTCTTAGATTGTCTATGGGAAGTCTTCAACCAGGATTCTAAGGAATATAAATATTGCCTAAAACACACATTATATAATAGGCGGCTTACTTTTATTTTGTGTGATACTTGAATGGATGTTATGTCTTTAGCTTGTGCGTGCATCTACCAACCAGATGACCTTGTGGGAACATCGCCTCATCGGAAATGTTAGTATACATTGGACATATTACAAATGTGAGAATTATACAAACTGTTCTGGTGTTGCCTGCCTGCATTTATCAATAATGCACTGAGCATTACAGACTGCCTTAAAGTTCTAGGAGCCAAAGCCTTTCCTGTTGAAGTATTGCAGGTCAGCCGGGACAGATGGGAGCCACAATAGCAAAATGTTGGCAGTGTATGCCTAAGGGAAATGGTCATAAAATATTCACATAGTGTAAGTTCTTTTGTCTACTGTCCTGTGGCACCAGATAGGCTCTTCCTCATGTTGTAACACAATATCAATGAAGGGATTTAAGATCAATGAGGGTGGCACCTGCAATATCCTTAATGTGACACCTTATGGTTGCTAAGATGTCTCTGTAGCTAAGATGGTTAAGGCAATACATAGGTTTCTATCAACAGGAATAGGATACCATGCATCTCCATCAGTTCTGCTTATAAAAATAGAGACAGTGCACTGTAGACTTTGGCGTAATAGGGATTCCAGGAAGGAGTATTAGAGTTTTCACAGGCTTAAGGGAAATACTGTTGACTGGAAGGCAATTCTACAAACTGTACTGGAGGAAGGGTTATGTGTCATTCTGCATGAGGAAAGAGAAATCCTGCTGTAAGTCAGAGTGAATAGAAGGATTCGTGCTTTTTCCAAGTACTGAATTATTTCAGCCAGCACCACTGCATGGAGACATACAGATTAGGCAACCCAGGTTTGATTAGTGGCTTGGGTGACTGGGGCACTGGCAGGTGAGGACTGATGTGCCCATCTTGGTGGAAGAGGAGAAGATGGGCATGCTTCCATTGCAAAAAAAGGGCATGATTCCCCTGGGAGATAAACTGCAGCAGAGTTCTACTGCAGATTGGCATAGTAGCCTACTGACATCAGGCCTTTGCAAAAGAGAGAGGCAATTCAGTAATAAGAACACAGTGCATGTCTTATCCTCAGAACATTGCTGAGCATGTGTGGTAATGAGGATTAAGTAAAAAAGCCCATGATAGCAGTTTGATCTTATGTCAGGAAGCCTCAATCTCCTTGCAGGCCCCAACACTTATCAGAGAAAGTCTGGGGGAGTAAGGCAGACTAGGCAAACCCAACAAGTAAGGAGTTTCCAGAGCCAGCTGATGGTTAGCTGCATGGAGAAAAATAGTGAATAAAAACGTATGAAACTGTTTAGACAAAGTGAAAGCATGCCAGAAAGCAGTAGATGGAAATGTGGACTGTCTTCTTCTAAATCTCAGTGCTAATTTGTGTTGTTCCTTCAAGCTGATGTGAAGCATATTTTGTGTTATTCATACATGTAAAACTGAGTTTTGAAATATATGCACTTCTGGCTATTAAACTCGTTTCTTACAGTTGGCTGAAAAAAAGTTATTACATTGCTTGTTTTCAGCAGGAACCAAAAAGTTTTCCATATATACTGTAGAGTAAATTTCTGCATCTAACTACCTGCATTATTCCCAAGTAGTTCACCCAAATGAGAATGCTGTTATGCACTAAACTGTGAATTGTGCTATGTCTGAAATGTGTTCATTGACCTCAGAAAGAACTATAACTTTTCAACATGTATCTAATTCTTAATCTGTTCTGAACAGAATCTTCAAGCTTTGCCCTGCCACATCTGAAGCAGATGTTCAATTAGAAACAGAAACTAGACTCTAAGTTAAGAATAAAATAAGTAAAATAAAAAAGCTGAACTAGTTACATTGGAATTTGTTTTGGCAAAGTGATACAGTATTGAGATTGCTGAAAGGTTGTTTAAAAAAGCTGTGCATAACGACTTTGCTGGTGAAATAAATGTGTTGAGAAATGTTGTAACACAAATTATAATATCAAGAATAATATTGAAAGCAATTTGTTGAGAAATGCTGTTGCAATACAGATTTTATAAACAGGATCTGAGAAAAAAAGTCAAACAATTTTGAAATTTATAAATGGCAAATTATTACAGAGTATGCAACCAACTATAAGGTACACAGTGCTGGCATGAGAAAACATCAAGTGTATGAAGTGTTTTTATGTTATAATGTATGGTGTTCTGAAATAACTAATGTACTACTGCACAAATATTAATTCAGTAATCTTTCTTTTCTGCTTCGGTACAAGAAATGGGAATATTGTGGCAAGAAAAGGGTGATGTACTGATAAAAAAACTCTACTCAGTAAGGTGTGCTGCATTTGAATGAACTGGTTAGCAAAGAATAATTTTGTCCTGTTTGAAAATAAATGCAAATCAAGAAATATGCAGTGTATACAAAGAGATCACAAATGATGGAAGATGGAACTTTATATTGTACTGAATTTCAATGGGTAGTATTTCAAACTGCTTTGTCCTAGTGAACAAGAGTAGGAAACATGTAGCAAAATGCAAAGCATAAAACAAAATAAGTTTTCCTGAATAGGGAGTTCTTAATGCTAAGGAAACATTAAACTTAGAAAAAGAAAGATAAATATGTGATCATAACTGGGTTTGACATAGTACTAAAAAGTAGGCCTCTGATTCTAGTGAAAGGGGTTATACTCTGTTGGGATTATACTACAGACTCACAACATGAAAGGTTGTATATTATTGAACTTCTCGGCCATAAATCTTGCAGCATTTTTCGGGGAATCTAAAGTTTATATGAAGCACAATGTCCGACAAATGTGCTTTCACCACAAACAAGTGAGCAAGTGGGTAAATTAGCAAGTATTCCTGAACAGCTGAGCATGTTTAAAAAAATTTAAAAATGTAATAAAAAAACAAGAATTTGTTGAAGTTTTTTTTTTTTTAAGCGCTATGTCCCACTGTCTGTTGATCATCAATCCTTTCCAGGCCAATCAATCTATTTATTCTCCATCAATCACCGGAGAGAGGATCAATTGGGTTTGCTTATCTAAACAGCTTTAAAGGTGTTTCACATGTTCTCCACAGCCCTAATCTGCCAGAACTTGTTTAGGTGCTGGCATTAAGCATGCTGTGGACCCACTGCAGAGAACATCCTGTCACTTCTACAAGAGATGTTCCCTCTATGCATCCTTCCTCATCCCCTTATAGCCATACCTTTCAACCTTTTAACACAAGAAATCTGGACAAAGCCTGACATAATGGGGGACAAAGAACCAAAAATTGGGACACATTTTAAATATTGCTATAATAACAAGATATGTGTTAGCATGCATTTTCTGAAAGATATGAAGTCTGAAACTCAAATGCATGTCATTATTTAGTGATTTTAATCCATAGATCATCCCAGTGATTTGTCAAAAAAAAAACACAATTTTTATGAGGAACAGACTAGAAATTTGAGGCAAAAATCTGGACATTCATGAAAATCTGCAAAGTAAAAATTTGGACATTCACGAAAATCTATACAGTTAGGAAGTATGCTCACAGCACAGCTGGCAGTTTTTCCATTTCTCTGCAAAGAGAATACACCATCCAGTATGCCCCTGAGTACACATGTACCTCTTCCACCCCCCACCAAAAGAGGCAACTGGGCTATACCACTTCACTCATCTTCATCCCTGTCTGGCTACTCAAGTGCTGCAGGCACTAACTGGACCCTGTTCATATACATTATGGTCAGAGCTCTATCCCTCTATACCTGAAAGCCAGGCTAGAACTTGTGGAAAAGATAATCAAGGCCTTACAAAAAATGTGTGCATAATCACTGACCAACCAACAACAGTAAATGAATAACACACTTTGCCAGGGTTTTATAGCTCTATAAGAGAAGGTCAGGGGTTTGACTGAGAATGTAGAAATTCAAAGCCAACCAGGACCCTCTGTCTCTAAACACAGAGAATCAACAGTTAAACTGGAATGGATGTTTTTTGGAAAATGAAAATAAAATGACAATTGTTTTAAAAAACTGTTGGTTTACCTGACCATGAAAAGAGATGCAAAGATAAACAGACAAAGCAATCTGCACCTTATTCAAATAGTGTCTGAGCTTTCTGGACAAATTAGAGTAGCAAAATAGAAAAGTAAATATGGAAATTTAAAAACAAATGATGTAACTCATATAAATGAACAAGTGCCTGTGTTAAACGAGAAAATCGATACAATTGCATCTACTGTCAACAGAAGGTGGATGATCTTTAAGAAGCAAATTTATAATTAAGAAAATGTATAGAAAGTGTGAAAAACTTACATCTTCAAAAAGACCAGAAAACATAATGCACTAAAGTCTGATCTACAGAATGAAAATGCCAAGCTGTATTCTAAGCCTTAAAAAAGAGAACCAAATAGCAGAAAACTTTAGCCTGAATTCATCTCAGCACAGTCAAAAATAACTCCTGCCATCCAAGACACAGAGAAAAATCAGATAAAAGCAAAAGGCTATTAAGGCATACTAGAGGGTAAGTGTGATGATGGGAATGTTATCCAAAAATGAATCCTGGCATGAAGTTTATAAACTGCCTAAAATGAATGAACATGTGGCAGAACAAAGTAGCCAATAAACCTAAAACACAGATGAATGACATTGAGAGCAAACCATCAAGCTCCAGTTAATCTAACAGAAGAAGTTAAATGTTTACATAGCACTGAATGAGACTCTACCCACATGACTCTAAGAGTAATTTCATACAACACTCATTGCACAGAACAAGCAAATCCATGGATGTGTTACTCATGTATTACTGCATAGAAACATTGTAAAGTTCTAAGTGAAATTCCTGTTGCAATGTTTACTGACAGAAGATCAAACCAAGGAGAAAGTCAATGTTATGATCTTTATATAAAAATATATTTCTACAGTAAAAAAGCTGTCAAGGCCAGAAGCTATACTGAAAGTGGTGAAAGCAACTTATCTCCAAATAAAATAAAGAAATCAAAATATTAATATGCCTGCAATTCAAAAGTAAATGATGGGAGCACATATTTATGGTTCACAAATTTGAAACAAAGTCTAGAATATTTATGCTTGGAAGTGTTTTCATAGGTATTTTTATACTCCAAGCAGACTCCAAAGAACGGTTCCTCTGGTAGTTGGCAAATGTTGGAGGTGTGATAGAGAAGAAAGATGTAACTGGAAATATATGTTTTGGGAGTGTCATGAGTTGGACGATTTAAAAAATTCCCTACGGAGTACTCTGTCAGAAATATTGGGTGAGCAAGTAGGTATAATTAAGGAATTTTTATTTATTTTTTTATGTTGGGATACAGGATCTGAATTACCTGGACATTGTAAGGCCTTGTTAAGTTGAATTCTGGTGGCCACCAAAAAAAACAACTACTAGAAAATGGAAATCAAAGTCTAAAGCAACTGTAATCGAATTAGTGAATATAGTAACATAGATAAAAGAAATGGAAGGGTAGGGGCAAATTACATAGAAAAAAAAAATGACATTGTGGGAACAGTACATGCAAAATAATGTTTTGGAGGAGGAATGAGGTTTAAGCAAAGGCAGGAGTTCAGAAATGTATGTAATGTTAGATTGATGATAATTGTATTAAAGTATTATGCGATGTGTAATGTTTGTAATTGCAAACGTTAACGTAGTTTGTTTTCTCTTATATAAATGTATGCTTGCCAATGTCTTAAGTGATAATTCAATAAGAAGAAAACATCTTACAAAAGTGTGAAGCAAAGAGAAATTAGAAGGACAGATCACAACACTGGAAAATTAATATCTGTCATCTTTTTTTGTTTTTTGTAAGCAGCATGCATGCATGTATGTATTAGCAGATGCTACTGTTTATCATATTAATCAATGTGGTAATACAAAAATCATAAAAGGAAGCAAACGTTTACTTCTTACCGTCCACGTTTTCTGCAGAATATAAACAGCACTACCAGAAATATAATAACTGCAAAGCCCAAAACACTACCTAGAACGGCTCCTACAATGACACCTAAAAGGAAAAATAATGCCCTTTTGTTAATTTGTTTCATAAAATTAACTGTAACTTTTTAGCAGTACAGAAAAAATAGTTCACGCTTGTTTTGTGTCCTATTTCTACCTGCCAAGGATCATACATACAGGCTACAGGAAACTAGTGGAAAAAAGTAACATAGCTGAAATTATGAAGTGGATTAAGTGGCAAATGAGTTCATTGTTAGTACATCATCAACACTCAATTTACTGGCAGTATAATGTGATGATTTCATTTCCTGAATTAAACTTAACTTCACTTTTGGTGTTGGATATAAAATCCATGACAATACTATTATGTGCTATTAAGTCCCAGTGTGGAAGTAATTGTAAATTAGTGAATCTATTCCATGAATTGCCAGGTTAGCAAATGGAATGTGGTTGATGACCAACACTGACTAAGCGTTATTCTCAGTGAATTGATTCAAAAAACATAAAACACCTTACCACAAGCCAAGTAGAAAATGTATTGCATTGAGCGCTTGCTTTCATTCAAACAGAACTTAATCAGAACAACTGAAAACTTTCAGAACACTCCCATGAATACACCTCAGAGTGTGTCACATGATTAAATCAGCCAATAGAATACAACACATTCAATGAATGCATTAAAATAACATGACCAAATAAATACAACTCATATAAAATGCATTTAAAAAATACATAACAAAACCAGTTGTTTAACTAAATCCATAAAATTTAAGTTTTAATAATGAAGTAATAAAAACAGTTATTTAACCCTGGTTGATTAATAGCATCCAATATGAACTGCCATTTGACTTCATTCTTATCTAGATATTCCTTAATGACCCATCCTTGCAAGTCTTTATTAACCTGCTCTACCATAAGAAAATTGAAGCTACAGCTTTCTATATGTCTATATAGAGCATTAGTAGATCTTTTATTTTTGATGTGTAAAATATGCTCATAGATGTGTTTTTTAAACTGCCTACTAGTCTTGCCAATCTATAGCAATTACACTGAGACAAATATACCACATTGGAAGTATAACAATAGAAATGCCCCTCAATGCTATACAACTTATTCCTAATAGCAAAGCTGTCTGCAGTACTAATGTATCTACATTGGGAACAATTACCACATTTGGATGTACCAGGTGGTCTATTTTTCTTATTGACCAGACCATTGTGCTTATGTTTCATAAAGACTTTAAATGGTTTATCTTTTTTATATGTAACTAAGGGTTTATCACCTAATTTCTCGACCAGATGAGCATCCCTCAAGAATATCTCTCAGTTTTTTCAAAGACAGTTGATAATAGAAAAAGTATCCAAAGTACAAGTAATAAGAAAACCTCTAGAGTGGTCATGATTCTTCACTATATTCTGCCCATCCTGTCTGAATGTCATTGATAATGGAGTCTCTCTAACACCCAGAATAGGTTTGTAGAACCTGTTGTTCCTTTTACTAACTACTTCATTTTTAATCTTAACCAAAAATTGTTCTGGATATCCCCTCTTTTGAAACATTTCTAGTATGTTGTCACATTCAAAGTAAAAAGTATCCATGTTAATACTACTGAAATATAAATGCATGTTTGGAAAAGAAGGTTTTCTAAAGATGCTAGAATAAAAAAATGTTGGTTCACCACATCCTTACCAATTTTCACATCCAAAAAAGAGATTTTTAATTCATTAAATTGAAAAACTAAACTTCGGAAAATCCACTGTGTTATTAATATATAATAAAAATTATTCTAATCTGGTTTTTGTGTCGACCCAAAAAATAAAAACATTGTCCAGATATCTGATATAGAGAGACCAACAACCTACATAGATGCTTTTAAAAACATAATCAATTTCACATTGAGTCATGACGTAATTAACAAAACTTGGAGCACATGCTGCCCCCATTGCTACACCTGTGGTTTACCTGTACGTCTGTCCCTCAAAATATATAAAATTGTTTTTCAAAATTGTGTCCATGAGTGTCTCACATATATTAACCAAATCTGAACTCAAACCACCAGAATCAAATAGCTGCTGTTCAGACCAATGTAATCCCTCCCTATGGGGTATAACAAAGAATAATAGAAATAAAAATGAAGGCAGGGTACAGTGTAGTGCAGAAGGAAAGATAAATAAATAAATGAAAAATGGCACAATGACCTACATGGTGTAGATCAAAGCTTTAATAATCCAAAAAGAGAGGTTAGTGCTTTCACGACTCACAGACCGCTTCATCAGACAAATTAAACACAAAAAGCCTCCATCTTATACAATGAAGCATCATCTCAATTAATGTAATTGACAATTAAAATAATGTTACTAAGCAACAAATTAATCCATTGGATTGTGTGCACAAAAAAAAAACAACTGCAAATGCTAAAAAGAGAGTATAACATTGTGCTGTAAGATATATAATTAAAAAACACCTTAAAAGCATGATAAAAATAATGTCAGTTAAATAAGCGACATAAAAAGGAGATGTATGCACATATTGACAAAAAAGTTTATTTATGTCTTAAGGGGCGTGCTTTTAAAAAAGGTTTTAAAGAAAATATATTGTTGAGGCCAGGATACCTTTCTGCATTTAGAAGAAGGATCCATCTTTGCTCTGCCTCTTCAGTACGGTTCTCTAAATCACCCCCTCTGATATCATCCTTAATAACTTGTAACACTAAAAATTTGAATGTATGTGAGGAATCTCCTTTTTATGTCTCTTATTTAACTGACACTATTTTTATCATGCTTTTAAGGTGTTTTTTTTTCATTTATTTATAACAGAAAATAAATTGTGTACATCAATGGTGACAAATATACCATGTTCACAAAAAGGGATGTTGAACAATTCCAGAAAATGTCATGAATCTTTACATATAAATACATTATTAGCCAAACCTCTTTTAATATTCTAATAGATCCACTGTGCAATAAAATGAATTTTTGACCTAGAACCATTAACAATAGGTCTAAAAGTTGCATCATTAATGCACTGGAGTATCTTTGAAACACCAACAATACTGGCTTTTCATTACGCATAAAGTCATAATCCTTCTTTGAAATTTGTCCTTGAAACAACATATCCATAAGTAAAAAGTCAATATTCCTGAATATTAATTAAATTGCTAAAGACCTCTTCATAAGAATCTCCAAACAGTAACACATTCATAGCATTTCGATAATCCATTGTATTCATGACCACCAACCCACCACCCTTAGCTGGTTTCATAACAATGCAATTAATGATACATCATCAGCAGAAGTTTCTAATGGATCTGCTCCTTTAGGGCAGTTGGAATTGAGGAGGTCATAGTGAATCCCGAGCAGGAGGGATCGTGTACAGCCATGGAAGCAGCAGAACGACAGGGAAGCATATATTCAACAAGGAGCACATCCAAAACAGTGGAACAGATATCACAAGAAGGCAACAAATTCCTAAGTGTCAACGTGGCAATGCTAGCATTTATTTAAATTGTGTTTTTCCCCTAAACAAAACAATACAACAGTTAACCTACTGTGGATATTTGATTTTCACAAGAGTACTAGATGACAATCATTTTCTAAAACAGCAAAAAAAAAATGCTGAATGTGAGGCTCTGTTCTCTGTACAGTTTGTCTTCCTCCAAGAGTCATGGCATGATTTTGCACCTGCATGTATGGGAACATCCAGATATAAAAAGATCTGGCCAAGGTACTGACAGTCACCTCAGGCTTCACCCAACCACACTATTAATCATATCTAATGATTACTTCTATCACAATCAGGAATAAGTGATGCAGAAAAGTGCATGGACAAGAAAAATATCCTTGAAACTTAAATCACCTTCTAATGAAAATGGCAAAAGGTATCCTAATTTTAGAAATAAACACTTAATATCTGAGACTATTTTACTTAAAACCACTGACATAATAACCTTATTTACGTGGTATCTTCTTGACATCAAATAGATAAAAGGACATGTAGGTGAGATGCAAAGACAAAGATATATATATATATATATATATATATATATATATATATATATATATATATATATACATACATGAGAAGAGAAACAGGGTTATGTTAGTACCACCTACCACTGAGATGTTGACTTAACTAGTAAGCAGTCATTAATGCTAAACTTGTAGATTGACATTTACAAATTCAAAAACACTTCTTAAAGTAGATCCATGGATGGAAAATGAAAGGGAACTCAACTGTACTCAAATGTTAGCATTTTTTATTAAAATTTCACTTTCATCTCAAAACCACATGGACAACCACAGACTTCATCAGTAAAAATATTATCAGTGATTCAACAGCTTAAATACAAAAATTCAAGTTAGATGATCTGAACAACCAAACATCAACAGTCTCCCATCCAAGTAGTTAACAAGCCCAACCTTGTTTAGCTTCTGAGAGCAAATGACATTGTGTGCATTCAGGGTCATATTGCTATATTATTTGTTAAGAATGAAAACATGCAAACTAAAATATCCAACAATATAAAATTCCAATAAACATGCTGTTAAATGGCAAAAAATTGTTATAAAATTATTTTTATTTATAGGCGGTAGTAATAAATATTTTGGCACCAAAAGGTTATTTCCTGTTCGTTTCATTTTAGAGCTGTACATTTTGGTAAAGATTCAATAAAGGCTACATTGGCCGCTAAAACTGTGTGCATGTTGGTATGTGATGTGCACACAACTCCCATTTTGTATACAGTAAGCAGCTATACATGCCGTGGAGAGCTGCACAAATACGGTAATCTTTGTGGCATGCTAATTACAGCATAAACAGCTGAATTGCATGCTAATCAAGCAATCTAAGATGGAGGAGTTATTCAACAAGCTATAAAACAACTGTGCAGACTCAGTGCTGGCTTTCCCTGTGAATTCCAAACCTATTGGAATACAGCCATGGAAACTAGACTTCACAGAAAGAATGTTAGGGGCTACTGTTGTTCCTGTTCATGTGTATGTGCAGCAGGCCCATGTCTATGCTGTTGCTGCTGCTGATAGACCACGGCCAAGAAGGAGAAGGGTTTTTAGACACCATTTAATTTGTCATAATCTGCATGAGGTAGAAATTACAGGGCACTGCTGGGTAGATATAGACACACTATAGGAACTCTGCAACCTCTGTCATCCTCAACTGAGAGCAAGGGCAAACCAAGGGGAACCAATACCAGTGGAGACAAAGGTATGTGTAGCACTTAGACTTTTAGAAACAGAAACCGTCCAGAGACCAACAGGGTACATGCTGGGGGTGTCATAGACATCAGAATCCAGGATCATTTATCAATTCCTGAATGCTATGCTGCAACATGCCAGTGAGTACATACATTTTCCCTGTACAATCTAGGACAGAGACAAAACTATGTGGTAGTTCTACCCTATAGCACACTACACTGAACTCCTGGGTGCCATAGACTGTACACTTGTACAAATCAAAGTACCACTCAGGGAATAGGGAAGGGTGTACATAAATTGAAAGGCCTACCACTCCATTAACTGCCAGGTCATGTATAATGCTAAGAGAATCATCCTGAATGTGTGTGCTGGTAACCCAGGCAGTTAACATAGGATCATAGGATGGTAGGAGATTAATAGGTTAATGGCTCTGGGGCCCTTACAAGCCTAGCCTAGAGTTTATTCCCAAAAAAGAAACCTCAGTCAGCATCTGTCTCCCTTGTCAATGAGAGACAAAGGTGGAACCCCTGGGACAAATCTGTGGTTGCCCATCCACTCATCAAGGATGTGCTTGAATAGGGTCAGTGACGTACGTTGTTTGACGTGTATGGGGAGTCTATTCCAGAGATGGGGCAGCCTCTGGGAGACAAACCTGTCTCTCCAGCAAGTTTTGTTTATGTTACATATTAGACTTAAGCCTTTCGACTGGGTACTTTGCGAGGAGTTAGACTTACAGATATGGAGCATCTCTAGTAGAGCAGGGTCTGAGACTGCCTTGTAGGTGAGACACAGATCATTTCTTAGAAATCTGTATGATACAGCGTAGAGTAGTAGTGATTTGAACCTGTCCAGATAGGACAGGTGTTCTAGGCCATGGATTCTCTTTGTGAGGTATTTCTGTGGCATTTCCAGTTGGTGCAGGTGTTTGGAGACCTACATACCAAACGGGGCGTTGTACTCAATTATTGGCCTAATGACGAAGGAGTACAGAGAGGTAATAATCTCCTTTTTTCTGGATGTAATCCATTTACTTATAAGATGAACCAAGTAAAAGGCTTTTCTGACCACTACCGCTACGTGATGTTCAGATGCAAGATTGTCAACTTGTGTACCTGGGTCTCTCACCACAGGTTGTGTATTTAGGGGGTTGCCACTAATGTGGTAACCAGTAGGGACCATATTTTTGCTGAATGGTATGATAATACATTTTTTGGCATTTAACTTAAGGCCATGGCTTTGGCACCAGTCATTTGCTGCTGTGAGACCATCTTGAAGTATGTTAACATCATTTGGGGAGTCAATGACAGCACCCAACTTATAGTCATCTGCAAACATGGTTCCACAGGCCTTTTGTCTTTGCCTGGACCTCTGAGAAGTAGATGCCAAACAATAGGGGTCCCAAGATATATTCCTGGGGGACACCACTAGTAACAGGTCTGCTATCAGAGGTAGTGACATCTATTTTGACCATTTGGGTCCTATCAGTCAGCCAGTTGGCAACTCACCTGATTGGATAGGGATTTATGCCAGGTTCTGTTAGTTTATTGATGATGCCTGAGTGGGGAATTGTGTCAAAGGCTTTGGCCAAGTAAAGATAAGCTGTGTGTACTGACTTTCCCTCATCCAGTGCCTTGGTGACCATCTCAAAAAAGTCAGCCAGGTTAAACTGGGAAGAGCTGCCCTTAACAAATCCAAACTGGGTGGGGTCAAGTGCTTGGAGAATGCCTATGTCCTTGTTTATGAGGTCCATAATAATATGCTCCATGGCCCTACATATCAGACTTGTCAAGCTAATGGGGCAATAGTTTCCAGGGTCAGTAATTACACCACCTTTGTGCAAAGGGATGAAAATGGTAGTTCTCCACTCTGCTGGAATGAAGCCTGTACTTAGGCTATGGTTGAATAGGGTGCTCAGTGGCAAGGCTAGTTCCTGCTGGAGATGTTGCAGAATACAGCCTAGGATAGTATCAGTTCCC
The DNA here is from genome assembly GCF_019279795.1 of Protopterus annectens. Classification (NCBI taxonomy): domain Eukaryota; kingdom Metazoa; phylum Chordata; order Ceratodontiformes; family Protopteridae; genus Protopterus; species Protopterus annectens. Next base: position 280,618,889 of record NC_056743.1, read on the forward strand.
ATGGAAGCTGTGTTCTTTGCCTTGGATAGGGCCATTAACATTTGATCTATGGACATGTGAAGTGTGAGGCAAGTATCAGGGATGTCAAATGGGCATTTAGGGGGACAGGGGGTGAAGTTTGCACTGAACCTATCTGCTAGCAGGTTGGCTAAGTCAAAAAGATCAGTGTAAGTGGTACCATTAAGAACTAATTCAGAACAAACCTGGGCTTTGTCATGGGCATTTTTGATGTAACTGAAAAAGACTTTGTGGTTAGCCTTTGTTTCAGAGGCTAGTTTTGATTAATAATTGGCTTTGGAGGTTTTTACTAGTGATCTAATTTGCTTGTTGAGGCTAAGGAGGGTGTTTTTCCCATTGGGGATGTGTGCCTTTTACCCTTGGACAACAATTTCTTCCTTTTGCTGTAAAACCTGTTGATAGAGGATGTCCACCAGACAGGTTTGCATTTCTTTGGAGGAGCAAGATTTAGTTCTGTTGGGTATGGCTGAGTCTATGCAGTTGTACAGGTGCTTGTATACTGCAATGGCATACTGTTCAGCATATTTGTCTGCATCGTCTGATGACTCATATACCTGGCATAACTCTTAACTATATGAGATATTTACTATGGGGGATATCCCACAGGATCATTTACTGGGGGATGCAGGTTATGCACTGGATCCATAGCTGTTGATGTCCATCAGAAATGCACACACACCAGCTGAAGAACATTGTAATGAGACACACAGTCAAACAAGAAATATCATAGATCGTGTGTTTGGGTTGCTGAAGTTGTGGTTCTGGTGCTTAGATACATCTGGGGAGCCCTGCACAATCCCTGTACATATGCTGAAATATTCACCATCTGTGCCAGGCTCCTCAACATTATTCTGAGAAAACAGCTTCAGCAGGAACTGCAAGGGGAAGGGCCACACATCTCACCACCACCACTGGCAAGGTCACCATCGTCACACACAGGTGAGGAGTCAAAGGGGGAACCAGCAGCCACTGTTGGTGTAGGCAGATGTACACGTGCACAATATGCCATGCACTGGCCAACTGGCAATGGATAGCACACACATGAACTCACCTTCATCTTAAACACATACATATAGCAACATTGATGCCAGGTGGCACTCACAACCTTTACTTACTCATGTAATGGTTGTATACTACTAGCATCAGACAAAGTCAGACCTGAACTAAAACTCTTGCAACTGCCGGATTTCCAAGGTAAGTGCTGAACATGGAATAGAAATATAAATGTCTAGGAATATAAATGAATTACATATCCTTGCATACTGTTAATTGGTAATGTAAGTGAGTATAAGGTGGATGACTTTTGCAGCAATTAAATCAAGATGTGACAGCACTGACATATGTGAATACATGTGTCCAGTAATATGCCCTACATCTAAAATGTACAATTTTTCAATAAATGTCCACATTTTGTCCTCATATGTTTGTAATGGAAAATCAAAGAGTGAAGTTAGAAAATAATGATACACATTTGTTTCAGACTTCATATCCTTCAGAACAAACATAAAAACAGTAATGCAAAACATGTTATTCCATCAACTAAGTTTGCAAGAGCACAATGGCCTTCATCACACTTTTATTTATGACTTGGTCGATCTTTGTTGGTCTAACAGTTTGGCAGGGATGTCCATATTACACAAACCTGTAAGAAAGCAATACAATTTGCAATACAGAATCACAAAAACAGATATACTAAGCACTAAGACAGCTAAGAACTCTGAGCATCAGTCAAAAGATTTATATATCCCTGAATCCAAAAGATAGGAAACAAGAATATGACACAGTTATCATCATTTGCATGCACAGTGCCTGTGTGTGTGTTTGTGTGTGTGTGTGTGTGTGTGTGTGTGTGTGTGTGTGTGTGTGTGTGTGTGTGTGTGTGTGTGTGTGCATGTGTGTGTGTGTGTGGGGGGGGGCCTAGGCTGACACAAAAGGTAGTGAGTGCATGTGAATAAGTAAGAGAAATAGGAAGACATTTGGATAAAGTATCAAATGGTCACTGAGACAGAATGAGCTTTAAGCCTCATGAATGACCAGTTTAACTGGTGTGTGTGTGTGTGTGTGTGTGTGTGTGTGTGTGTGTGTGTGTGTGTGTGTGTGTGTGTGTGTGTGTGTATATATCTGTGTATCTGTATGGGCAATTCAGGTAAAAATGGTGTGTGTGTCTGCAAGAACATAGCCAAGCACTGTGCTAGCTCTATATCCTGTTATGTCAGACAGGTGTGAGCCATGCTTCCTAGAGGTGACAAGTTCATCGTTATTGTCCCTGACCCTGAGAACTGGCTCTGAGAGGAGTTGCACTGGCACTTCCACACCCTTAGTCAGATGTACCACTGCTACTTGAATGTGACTGATGTCTGTTGGATTAGCTCTCCTCGTGAGTATGCCCAGGACCATGATACCATGGTCTGCTACATCTGGGTGTGGACAGAGTGATCAGGCATAGCCACATTGGTGAACATCAGATGATGTGGCTAACCTACGCCCCACGTGGATGCCATCCCCCTCCCAGCAGATGTTCCTTCACAAACACTGCTTGTTCGAAAGTGCCATTCATGTGATCCATTGAATTGGCAACATGGTGGAGGGAGTCACACATGTCAGCCTGTGCCACATATAAAACCCTAAAAATTTCTTTGGAGGCTCTATTGAAACATGCCTCCACCTCCATGATGGTCCTAAACATACATTGAGTGACAAGAAAAGACACACCTGGATAAGGTGGAGGATGGACAGACAGCAGGCCTCCTCCAAGTAACCCAAATAGACCTTCTGCATGGCACCTCACCCACAATTAAACTATCACTGGAGTCAACAGGCACTGAAGCCGCAGTAACCATACTACCCAGATCAAGTGTCTCATCCTCCACCTGTCTAAAATCTAAGCGGTCACTGGAATGGGTTTGCATAGATCTACTGGCTATCTACACTGTGCTTGTGTTTGGTCACCATCATCATCAGAGTCTGCTGATATTATGACATTAGGTGGTAAGAGTCCTACACTTCCACTGTAAGGATCACCTGTGATAATAAGTAACAAACACAGGGAGGAATTTAATAGCTACACTACTACAGTTCAATATCTGCTAACAAACTATCACTGGTGCCACTATCACAGATGGTACAGCAATATACACACTGTCCTGACACCCACTTCACACTTATGGATAAATGAATATTTCTGTGAAATGCTCATCAATACTGACATAAAAATGTTTGGCTTATCATGTGCAGATGACCCAGACTTACTAGGGAGGATAGTCCTGGAAGTAGTTATGCAAAATGTAAGGGCACCATCATCA
>NC_056743.1:280627208-280684708 GCF_019279795.1 Protopterus annectens
GTCATCAACTTTGACACTATGTGCTCCATTAGTAAGCCAATTGGCTATCCATCTAGTGGCATAAGGGTTAATCCCCAGCTGGGAGTGTTTCTCAGTGATACCTGAGTGGAGAATTGTGTTAAAAGCCTTGGTCAGGTCAAGATAGGTGGTAGGTACTGACTTACCTTCATCCAGGTCTTTGGTGACTTTCTTGAAGAAGTCTGCTAGGTTTATTAAGCGTGATTTACCCTTATCAAAACCAAATTGGTTTTGGTCTAGAGTTTGAAGGTCACCTATGTCCTTGTTGATAATGCAGATGAGACTGGTTAGACATATGAGTCTATAGTTCCCAGGGTCAGTTGATGGCCTCCATTTGTGCAAGGGGATGATAGTTGCTGTTTATCACTCTGCTAGAATAAAGGCAGTTCTCAGGCTATGGCTAAAGAAGACACTAAGTGGGTCTGCTAGGTCCTGTTTTAGATTGCTTAGTAAACAAGCTGGGATGTTATCTGGTAGCATTGTGGCCATGTTTTTAGCCTTAGAGAGCACCGATATGACCTGATCTCTAGAAATACTTGGCAGAGGACTGTTGTCAGGTATGCTTTGGGGTGCAGCCTGTGGGTCCAGGGAGGTGAAGTTTCTGCCAAATCTTCCTAGCATTAAGCATCAGAACCTTCAGTTTGCCTCCAGTGGATATTTTTATGTCAGCATTTTTGTTGCTTTGACATTGTCAAAAAAGGCACTATGGGGAGGCTAGGGCCTTTGCTAGTATCTGACACCTAGAGGGCACAGGTGCAGACCATCTCTGGCAAAGCAGCGTGAGCAGTCAACCATCTCATTCCAGGCTGAGATATACTGGATCCTCCTGGATTTGACACCAGAAACAAAGCCAGTTGTTGATGTTGATTATTTCTTGTTTATATTCTGCCATTATCCTGGGTGATGGTACATTCTACATATACATTCACTGTGCAGTCCATACTGTATCATGTTGAGATGTGATTAGTGTTCATGCTACACTGACATGCCTTCATCTGATGTGCATTACCATGTTTCACTCTACCTTTTTCTCTGTCTTCATTCCTACAAGTCATCTGTATGCCCCTGTTCAAAACATACATTTTCCCCAACTGTTTATTTATAATGCAATTGATGTACCCTTACTGATAATTTGCACAACCTTTTGTTCAGTATGCCTGAAACAGGCTTCCATAATACTCTGCACTGTATACACTGTCATGTAATGTGTTGGAAATATATACGTTGCTGTATTAATGACAGTGGTAATCATTGTGGCATATTGCACAATCACACTGATCTAGTTTGCCTGTAGTGAAACAGGTTTACATGTTGCTTTACATAGTTTCCTGGCTGGCAATGCTGTTGTTAGCCATAAAACCACATTTGTTTACATTTAAATGTGGTATGTGCCATGTATATGTAATTAGCATTGCTGCTTACCTCGCAAACATGTAAATTCTGTGTAGTTTTTATGGTAAGCCTATATAGAATTTATTAAATCCCCAGGTTTATTTTTTTTATTTTATATTTGTTAGCCAGGTAAGTCATATGAAGATGGTTTTAAGCCATGGACCTAGGCTGCAGGGCATAACCACTATGAAAACATTCTTAATAAAATTATAGTAGAGATATTTACAAAATGAATATCAAGATGTATACAGTAGTAATAACTGATTAGTAATGGTAAAGGGCAGTGGTGCAGAGCAGATATATAGAGCTGTGTACCCAATGACAGTCCAAGAATCATAATCATTATACTTGAACAATGAGAACTGTAGTGTGATTAAGGGGAATACATATAAATTATCTGATTGGGGTACCACCAAGACTTCCCATTTTTTGAGGTACAGTAGTATTTGAATTAGTACAGTTAAACAGTAGCAGTGTGGGGGCATAAGAGTGGGGATGAAACTGCCTAAGAAGAAATACTTCAAAAGCATACCTCTCAGTTTTAGAATTCATTTTTTGCTGTTACCGCACATAAATTTCAAAATGCTGGAACTTGCAATATTGAATCTTTCATTCTAATAGGCTGCTTAGAGTTCATAGGTGAGATTCATATGTATACTTTGTAGTGTAGAGGGCTGATACACAAGAATACACAGTGATACCTGCTTTATATGGTTCACATGCAACAATAAACTTGCTAAGTAAGGGTGTATTAATAAGCATCACCTATGCTGGAACTGGCCAGCATATATACTAATGAGGCATAAAACTCGAAAAGGTGCCAGTCGCACCAACAGGCAGCCACACTGCATATCAAAAGTATCAAGCCATACCATCTTACAATGCAATTATAGAGTAATACTAATCAACTTAACCCTCTTGTACTGTCAGAACATTAGTTCTAAAACTGACAGGGTCTCATCCAAAGTACCCCCACTGCACATTGATGCACCCACACACAGACAGGCATGCATAGAACCATACAAATACATACAGAGGCAGAATGTACAGCTGCCTTTACATATGAATACATAACGAGGCATGCAATCAAAAAAGAAACAGTTATATGCGCACCCAGCGCTGACATCTAGATATAGACGGCTGAACAGTGTTCAAATGACATAAGGGCTTGCTTGAAGCTGTACATTGTTGCTGTACTTTTTACATAAAAATGTCCACCATGCTGTTAACAACCATCTAGAGGCACTGTACTTGTAGCACAGCAGGCAGGAGCATGGCAGTTTAGAGATCTCATCAGTAGTATGTGATATCATAATGACATGCAAATATAGCCTTTTTACACAGGAATGAATAATGAATCACACATCCATACATTGCCATTTTCACTTCTATATGATGGGTAAAGCTCTGTAGTGCATAGTGCAAATAACATGTGCCATTGTTTCAAGTAGTGCTGTACAAAACACCACTATCTCCTGAGACAAACGTGCACAGTAGTCCTCAGTGTAGTGGCATATTGTGTTATGCTGCACTAAATGTTCTGCACAGATCCCAGTCATTATATTTTATACTGAGAAACAAGGGCATCATGCACCTTTTTCACCACTGCTGCTAAATGTGAATTCTGCTGAAAGTGCCACTGACAACAGTTATGCATATGACCAAATAGTGACTATCACAACTTCACCTCACCACTCTTCAAGCTGCTTCTCTACTCCTAAGAGCTGTCAGTGTACAGAGCTGTGCAGCAGTCCTTCAAGTGCATCCACTGTTCTTGTCATTTCAGTATACATTAGTGCATTCATGTCATACGTGGTATACACGGCAGCTGCTGAATCCACTATATGTGTCTTTTGCTCACAAATGGAGTGTGTGCTGTACGGAGGGGCATCTATGAGGCATATCGACAAAATGGTGTCACATCAACTATGGAAATCTAGAGGCTTTTCTGCCCTTACTTATGCAGAGAAAATGCTGAAAGATGTGATTAAGATATGCCACACTAGCTGTATGCAGACCGATAAAATCTTTGAACTACAGGAATGTTCAGAATATGAACACCACACCATTTTCATAATGTTTAACTCTAACACAGTATATGGATATTGGATTAGTATTATGTATACAAATTAATTCACTTGAGTTCTCAACCATTTTACCAACATACACAGATTATGAAGCTCAACATATTTTCACATTGTGGGGTCAAGTCTTATTATTTTCTTTTACTCCTTATATTTGCTGAGCAAATTTGCAGAAACAAAAGAAAGGAACTGAATTTATTGGAGCATTAGTCATACTGTATATATTCTCTTTTTCTGACAGCATACGAGAACTACAACTGCCACAGAAGAATACGGGTTATACAGCTTTTAAAATGTTAATACCCTGCTACTATACAGTTGCATATCATGCTGTACACTTTCTAGAAATAGTCTGATTAGACATCATATGAATGGTGACAACACATCCACAGGGTCTTCCTTGACTATGGAGCAGTTTGTCAATCATCTAGACATTATGCACTGCCAGAAGTGAAGAAGTATATTTGCAGAAGTGATATAATGCATTTATTTTCAATAGATCATATGCTTAAAAATACAAAGGTATAATGTGCAGTTGGAAAAATGCCGCAGCTGAAAGAACCAACATTTTTGTTGTTGCAACACAACTATATGAAAGCACTAGATCTAGAAATTAGTTTATTTCTTACTGCAAGGAAAACAGCCAGGAAGATTGAAAAGTTATGGTTTTCCACAATTTACATTTTGATGAGTTAGAAGCACTGTATGTTTTAGCAAATGTATCTTTCTTGAACAGGACATAGAACTTGCCACTCATTCACAATTTGGGCTTTATAATGGCAAAATGTCCAACAGAGACTATAAATGCTAATGTACTAAGCTGAAAAGTTGAGCCAATGACTGGATTGGAGAGCTGAATGATTAATTGTTAGATACAGAATAGTTTGTTGTATAAGAAATGATCAAATACGGTCTAGCCATCAGTAGAAATAGGCCTGAACTCATCAACACATGTGGATGTGTGTAGGATGAGAGACAATGCAAGTACACAGCTGACAAAAGTAATTGAGGAAAGGAGATATAAGACTAAATGAATGTTAAAAAATTAAGAATTAGAAAAAAAGAGTGGGAAAGCATAGTAAGAGCAACAAGATGAGAAAAAGAACAACACGATACAAAGAAATCATAATTATTTGAAATTCAAATCTCAAGTGCTATGTGTGGCTATATGCATCACAGGAAACATTCTGCACACAGTTAAAGAAGTGTAAATGAAAGACAAGTATGTTAAAAATAATTTGTAGTTGGAAGAAAATTTTCTTTTTAAAGCAGCTGTGTGTTGGTGGTATAAATGTGAAAAGAATTAATACAATGCTGCTAGAAAAGGCATTAAAAGAACTGAGGTAAGAGCAGTACTTTTTCTGTAAACAAACAGGTGGGTGGTACTCATATGTTGCATTTGGGTCAACCTCCCCCGCACACAGCCATTCCAGTGTCCCATTATTTGGCTATTTCTCCCCAGTCACCATAAACATTGTTCAAAACTCTGTGTGCATACTGCTTTCTGCTTTACTTCTACAATCATTACAAATATTTGGATTTAATTTAAAACTTTTATTTCAAATTTTCCAAACACTGATAGACATTTGCTAAACAAAGCAATACAGTCTCACAATGAGAACAGACTTAGCATTAAAACGTATTTGACTTTTAAACTCACATTCATTGAAACAGCATTGAAACCCACATTCAAATTAAATGCATCTGGCCAGTGGCAGATTAAGTTTAACTTTGAGTTGTTTTCAATTATAGACCCCTTGCACACATTTTTAGGACCATGCAAAATTTCTTTGATTCACCTTCCTGACTGTATTAAATTAAAATATATAATAATTAAATTATATCCCTTGTATAATACAATACCACTTGCTAGAGCGTGTTTTAAATTTATAGCCAGTAAGCAAAAAACAAAACATATGAACCAATAATGCTAAAACTGCCCAATTCAGAACATTTCAACCATAAAAGTCCACTCAAACTTCTGTCATTGCAACCCACCAATATCAGTTAATATGCACAATCTCTGCAGAAGTAAAAGTCATCTGGATAATTCCACATTAAAGAGATTTGACTGTAACTAATGAAAAGGTTGCTGCTAGCAAAAAACTATATTTAAGTATTTAATGTACAAATTCACTGCTTGCTGCCCTTAAAGAATAAACTGCCTGTGTTACATTAAAAATGGTAATATTGGAATAGGGAATGAATGGCAAACTAAAACAGGTTCATGGTTAATAGATATCTTATCCAAAGAAGGACATACTCTCTTAAAATCCAACACAGTATCAGCAATCCAGCTACATGCTGTGGGACTAGAACCCACAGCCTTCTGCATCAAAAGAAAAGTATGCTACCTGTTGTGCTATTAACACTGCTTTAAAACTTTAAACACACAACAGTGATACCATTTGCTAAGCAAAACAGCTGTATATTTTGGGTAGAGGATTCAGGCTCTTGTTTCCTGTAGCTAAGGTACAGAGCTTAAGCCTTACCAAATTACTAACCACCTGCTAACCCTAACTAGGGCATTTCACTGTCTCACACACAAACCTCAACATTTTAATGCAAGAAATCTGGACAAAGTCTAAAATAAATAGGAACTGATTATAACTATTTCTCTCATGAAATTAGAAGATTACTAGAATAACAGGATTTGTTTTAGTATGCATTTTTCTAAAGGATATGAAGTCTAAACTTCAAATATTTGTCATTATTTAGCAACTTCAATCTTTTTATCAGGAAAAAAACAAAAATATGGGGCAAAAATCTGGACATTCTGCAAAATCCTGGGCAGTTGAAGGGTATGCTACCTATCTCTTACAACACACACACAGACACACACACTGTCAAAGGCCCAAAACTAGGGACACATTTTAAATATTGTTCTTATAAATTCAGACAATTGCTAGAATAACAGGATCTGTGTTAGAATGCATTTTCGAAAAGATATGAAGTCTGAAACTAAACTCAAATGCATTCCATTAGTTAGTAACTTTAATCCTTAGATCATCCTGGTGATTTCTCAAAAAATAAAATTTTTATGAGGAACAGACCAAAAATATGAGGCAAAATTCTGAACATTCTGTGAAAATCTGTACAGTTGAGAGGTATTACACACACATATACCTCTACCTACCTCTTAGACCCTCTACCATATCTCTCAAACTTTTAGAGTAAAAAATCTGGACAAATACACACATAATGGGGGGACAAATGTCCAAAAATAGGGACACCTTTTAAATAATGCACCAACTTAGAAAGTTGATAGAACAACAAGGTTTGCATTAGTATGAACTTTCTGAAGGATATGAAGTCTAAAGCTCAGATGTCTGCCATTATTTGATATCTTAATCCTCAATGATTTGCCAGGAATTGCCAGAAAAACACAGTTTTATGAGAAACACGCCATAGATGTGAGACTAAAATCTTGACATTCTGTGAAAATCTGGAAATTTCACTTACACACACAGAAACATACACACAGACCTACCTACTTCTTATACACACACACACACACACACACACACACACACACACACACACACACACACGCGCACGCACACACACACACACACACACACACACACACACACACACACACACACACACACACACACACACACACCTACCTATTGCTTCCACACATGCACTCCTCTTAAAAATGTAAACACACATGCACACCTACCACTCACTTGTCAGGTCACGGCCCACAGTCCAAACGTCTTCAGGAATTCAAATTCTATGCTGGCAGACCAGGAAGATGTAAACGATCTGTCACGCATCGTACAGACACAGGTAGACTTCCGAGTCTGTGTGACCTGATGCAAAGGGTATTCTTAAAGAAGAACGCCCTTAAAAAATACATTTTTTTTTTAAAGAAACAGGCAGCAGAGGTGCCGGTATGCCGGACCAAAAATTAGCGCTGGGTAAGAGTATAAGATAGACCACTTGCAAAAATGTTGACAATTAATAAAAAGAAATGCTGAAAATAAAGTAAATATAGGGCAAAACTCAATATTTTGTCTCTCACTATATATTTTTTAAAGCTCTGGGCAACAAACCATAGAAAAGAGAGCTGCATGCATATTGTTAATGCATCTGTGGTTCCCAGTAATGGAATTGGTCCAAAAACTACTGACACGTGAATATAAAAATAATTCAATATCCTGTTTCAAATCATACTTAGGACTTTACATAGATATTTGCCACCAAGTCTAAATGGCTAGCATAGGACTACTACTTAGGACAAGAGCGAGAAATTATGCTTCAGAGACATGATAGAAGTTCTGAAAAATACCACTTTAGTAATTAATAACCATGAACCAAAACTAGCCTGAATCCATTAAGCCAAAAGAGTAAAACTAAGAAAACCAGAGGCACACATAGTGGGTAAACACATGCTGAGGGATAATAAAGAAAAAAGTTTTGTAACTAAAATTGATTAAAACGGGATTTAATAAAGCATAAAACAGTCAAGTGCTTTCATCTCTTCCAACATGGGACTTTAAAGAAGTAAAAATTGTGTTTTATACAAAGCAATTAAAACCATGTGACACACCACTCAGTTTAAAACATGCTCCTTAAAGCTATAAACCACCTTAGAAAAATAAACTTACAAAAACAGCTAAAGTAAACATCAGTTAATAGAGCTAAAAACTAAGCCTATTTAAGCAGAATTGGCAAATAAAATAGGCTAACAGAAAAGATAAAAATAGAAATAAAAATAAAAAAAAGAAGAGAAAACATTTCATATTTTATAATTCTGCAGCTTTGATTTTTAAAATGGGTGCAAATGAAATATGATCATTAATACCAGGAAGTATCGTGGCTTTTAATTTAAGCTGCCAGTTGAGTTTATGTTTTATTAAATCCCGTTTTTTTTCCTTTGTGGTTATAAAACTTTTTTCTTAGTATACCTTAGCATGTGTTTACCCACTACACGGAACTCTGGTTTTCTTGATTAATAACTATGTCTATGAATCAACTACTGCACTGCAACACCTGACCACACTAACATTCCCTCTAACTGCCCATTTATCACAGTTAAACAAGCACCATATGTGCAAGCATGTGCCAGCACACACATGTGCGCACCCACACATACACATAGGTGGCAGCAGCAAACAAGCTCAGAAAGTCACTCACACATTCACAGAACCAATCACTCACACAACCATGTGAATGCTAATAAACACACACACACACACAAAGACATCAGCAAACAAGCTCATATAGTCACTGTCACATTCACAGAACCACTCAGTCACAGCCATATGAATCACCCCCATCCATTCCAGTGTCCCTTTACTTGTCTGTCTCTCCTTATCTGCCATAAACACTGTTCAAACCTGTCAGTGTGCATAATTGTATCTTCTTTAATTTTAATTTGCTTACAGAAAATGTATTTAAAACCTTTATTTCAAATGTTATAACACAGACACCAATGATATTTTTCTAGTGAAAACAAAACAAAACAGTCTCACATTGAAAACAGATTTAACATGAGCAACAGTAAACATCACTTCCCTTGAAACTCACATTCATTGAAAATGCATCTGGCCAGTGGCAGATTATGTGTGCATTTATGTACATAGACATCCCCCAGTCTTAGCAATTATAATTACATTGTTGACTATATCCTTCCCAGATGTCAATGTCAGAAAAAGTAAAAATAATGACCAGTGTCTCTTACTTCAAATTTGTTTCATGCAGACACAGAGTAGCCAAAGTATTCCATTTTAATTCTCACTCCCTGTCTCTATCACACACACACACACACACACACACACACACACACACACGCACACGCACACACACGCACACGCACACACACACACACACACACACACACACACACACACACACACACACACACACACACACACACATAACTTCATTATACTTACCTCCCATGGGGCACCCACTCCTCCACACTTGGTTTTGTGGTATCTACAAGTCCCCACATTACAGGATGCAATCCCTTCCATAGCAGAGAATGAGTGCATGCCATCAAAAGACATCATACACATTTTCCTCTCCATGCCAATAATATCTCAGTAAACAGGTTTTCTAAATCAGTCTACCAGGTTATTCCAGTAGCAACAGCATCTCTGGAGAAAAACACATAGTTAATTTGCTTTTGCTCCTCCCTCAGACTGCTGCATTGTTATACAAGTTACTCAGTAAAACCTTTCTCCTCTCTAAATTCAGTACCCACACAGTCAGAAGACAGGGAGAGCAGTCAATAAATCACTCAGGCTTGGTGTACTGCAGAGCACTATAGAGCTAAGAATTCCACAGTGTGCTAATCCTTTTTGAATCCCAGGGATAACACTTAAATAAATAAATTATCTTAATATTTATTTCTTAATAAATGTACTGTTGCACAGTAGAGCCTTAAAGGAGAACCTCTCCCCAAAATATATGTTTTTCAGCAGATCTTGAACTTCTCTGCATTACTAATGCCTATGTATACAAGCAGTTATTATTTTGTAATGTTATACCCCAAAATGGCCTGAAAGAGAGCTGCCATATGTAACATGTCTGATGTCCCCACCCTGGGCCAATAATCAAGGAGCCTGAATCCTCACCACTGACACTGGAGAGGGATGTGCATTTAGAATACAAATGGATACATTCAGTATTTCCAGACGGAGACCTCTCTGCATCAAGCACAATTTCCCTTAAGAGCACACAGGGCACACACTAAGCCTGGGGTCAGAGTGTCTCTATTTACCTCTCCCTAGGTCCCCAGTAAGGCTCCCTACTGGCATTATGAAAGCAGTTTTTTTTTGCCCCTGCCCCAAGTAGCTGACACACACATATATACACACACACACACACACACACACACACACACACACACACACACACACACACACACACACACACACACACATAGAAAGGCTGGCACTGATTACCCACTCTACCATCTTTGACCAGACTATAAGGTAGATTCACTGCTACCAGTCAGTTACTATAAGGCTCTAAAAGTGTATCCAATTATGCTGAGTAATACAAATGGTAATGTTGAATGTTGTCCAAACAACAAGGCTTTCAGGGGTGGCCAAAGTCATTACCAAATAAATATGTGCAAATACTCAAAGCTTAAATATTTTCTAAAAAGAACCAGCCGCAATGAAAAGTTTAAATATATTTAATAATAAATAATAAAAGAACAAGAAAATACTAAATATATATTTAAAGTAAACCACAGAGTACAAATCACAGAAAATATTGAAAATAATATTTATGGACAGACTCATACAAATAATGAAAAACATTCTCTAAACTAAGCTTCACTGTATTCCTGACTGAATCAAGGAGAATTACTATTCCCTAATAACTTACTTGATAGAGCAAGGCACAATGATATATGTGAGCTGTCTTTCTAGTCAGGTTCCCCAAAACAAAATAATCAATATTCAGAGATTACTCCCTATAACATATAATATCCAAGATGGCTTGCAGAATGACCTCATCTGCTCACCTGACTCTAGGTTCTCACAGTATCCCACACTGAACCAGAGAAAGGAATTCAGCACCAATGGCTAAAATACACATCTGCATGTTTGTGGTAGTGCCTGGGGGTTCCCCACTTTTTACTGAGCTAATGAATAACAACTTCTTCCAGATCCACCTTCTCACATCCTACTAAGCACTGTGGGGTACCATTTTGATTGTTTAACAGCTCATTTTCATTTCCTTATTTTTCTTAAAGTAAGATAGCTGGTTAACCTTTGCTGTCCCTGTATCCTCTATTAAAACATATACATTTAATTTAGACAATCATACATACACATTTATTTTCATTCCAGCATGGAGCACTGTAGATACATTTTTAACACTAGCAAACCTAATACATACATTTTCAGCACAGACATCTGTATAAATTAGTTTGATATACAAATGACATATAATTTCTTACAAATTCCAGATAGCTGCGCTGGAACAAGTCATACATCCACTGCCCTACTTCTCCTGACATGGCTGGCAGTACCTCTTATCATCACACCTCTCCCCCCTTTGAAGACCCAGTCTTGTTTTTCAGTTGACCCTTGAGAAATGTGGCTTGAGAGAAATAAGCTTATCTGGGAATGTTACCCCATTCCGTGTCTGGAAAGCCCATCTGCATTGGCATTGCTGATCCCACTACAGTGTTGTACTGTCATGTCATATGCCTGCAGTCCTAAGCTCCACCTTAATATGTATATTGGCTATGTAGCCATGTTAAGGGATTGTGGTCTGTAACTACAGTAAATTTCCTTCCATACAAATCAGGCTGAAGTTTCTGCAGAGCCAATACTATGGGTTGACAATCCTTTTTCACAGCTGCATAATATTCCTCCCTGGGTTGGAGATTATGACTGAGATATACCACTGGGTGCGCTTCTGCTTCTGCAGAAACCTAAGTACAGTTCCAACTCTTAGTTTGCAGCATCTACCTGCATAACACATTCTTTGTTGTAATCTGGACTGGCTAACACAGGGGCTCCTCCCAAAGGTCCTTTAAGCTTCTGGAATGCCTGCCCACATGCTGGGGTCCACACTTATCAGGCCTGTTTTTCCTAGACAGGTCTGTGGGAGAGCAGCTATTGTACTCTAATTGAGGACAAACTTTCTACACTACCCTGCTGTCCCTAAGAATGCCCTCAATGGCTTTTTGGTAATAGGGGTAGGCCATGTCCACATGGCTTCCATTTTGGCAAGCTCTGGCCTGATCTTCCCACTCCATGTCCCAGGTAGAAGACATCTGCCATACCCACCTGACATTTACTGGGCTTAATGGTCAACCCTGCCCTTTGCAGTCTTTCCAGCACCTCCCTGATATGCTAAACATTCTCTTGCCAGTAATGGCTGTAGATGGAAATATCATACAGGTAAACAAGGGCATAATCTCCTGCTCCTACCAGCATATGATCTACTAGCCTCTATAAAGTTTCTGGGGTATTTTTCATCCCTCAATGGCTTTTTGGTAATAGGGGTAGGCCATTTCCACATGGCTTCCATTTTGGCAGGCTGTGGTCTGATCTTCCCACTCCATGTCCCAGGTAGAAGACCTCTGCCATACCCACCTGACATTTACTGGGCTTAATGGTCAACCCTGCCCTTTGCAGTCTTTCTATCACCTCCCTGACATGCTAAAGGTGCTCTTGCTAGTAATGGTTGTAGAGGGCAATATCATACAGGTAAACAAGGGCATAATCTCCTGCGCCTACTAGCATATGATCTACTAGCCTCTATAAAGTTGCTGGGGTATTTTTCATCCCAAAGGGCATCTTTGTGAACTCATACAAGCTGAAAGGAGTCACAAAGGCTGACCTCTTTCTAGCACTGGGAGTCAAGGGCATCTACCAGTAGCCCTTGGTCAGCTCAATAATGGTCAGATACTTATCCCCACCCAGCTTCCCTAAGGCTTCATCTGTCCTAGGCATGGGGTAGGCATCTGACTCTGTGTGATTATTTAGTCTTCTGTAGTCCACAATGAACCTTATGCTGCCATCCTTCTTTGGTTCCAGCACCACTGGGGAGGCCGAGGGACTGCTGAACCCCTGGATTATTCCCAGTTCCAACATTTCCTGTATCTCCTCCCTCAGAGTCTGTCTGACTCACTCAGGCACCCTGCAAGGGGCCTGCTTGACAGGTCTTTGGGGCCTGTATCCACATGGTGTTGCACCAGGTGGGTGCACCCTGGTTTCCTGGTGAACATGTTCCCAAACTCCTGTAGCACTCCTCGGGTTTCTCAAACCTGGGTAAGGGGATAGCTGCTGGACCATTGCTACCCCTACCACTGAGGTCTCAGTCTGAGCCTCACTGAGGAAATCAGTGACCATATCCCCCTCAGACTCCTCCTGCCATCCACTGCAAATACTCAGCACAAGGGCCTCCCTATCATGGTAAGGCTCCATCATGTTAACATGGTACAATTTGTGCCCCTGCCTTCTGCCTAGCAGTTCTACCATGTAGTTAAAATCACCAACTTACCTTACAACTTTGAAGGGTTCCACCCAAGCTGCATGCAGCTTATTGTGTCTAACAGGAATGAATATCATCACATGCTGTCCCACAGCATTGTCTCTGGCTTGAGCTTTCCTGTCATACTTGACCCTTTTCTGCTGTTGGGCTTCTGCCAGGTTCTCCTAGGCCAAGACGACAAGCTCCCCCAAGCCTTGTCTTGAGGTTCAGGACATATGCCACAACAGACACCTTGTGGAATTCACACTCACCCTCCCACTCATCATAAATCAAATCTAAAGGCCCCCTAACCCTATGACCATACAGCAACTCAAACTGTGAAAAACCTGTGGCTTCATGGGGCACCTCCATGTATGCAAAAAATAGATGGGGCAAAGATCTGTCCCACCTTCTCTCTTAAACTGTTCTGTAAATACCCATAGTCCTAGTATTTAGTGTAGAAGTTGACCTCAACACAAAATCATTAGTCTGGGGATGGTAGGGGGTGGTCATTAGATGCCTCACCCAACAGAACTCCCACCAACAAGCCAGCAAGTCTGACATGAAATTGGCACCTCTGTCAGTGTTTCTCTTGGAAACCTATCCTGCTGAGAATCTTGAGTCTTTGTGACTTTCCTCAGCTTGCCTTCGACAAGAAGTCTGGTATCCTCTGACAGTGGTGCCTCACTGTCAGCCTGGGTACTACCACTCACCTCTGCCCTTGTAGTTACCCTGTCCAAGGGAAAATCAGTACCTACCAGCAGCTGTGGCTCATCTTCAGTCTCACTGACACAGGGTAACTCAATCCCTGAATTAGCAACATCACCATTAATGGCTTCAGGGATGTGGTCTGTCTGGGAGTTCCCCAGGCTATCTGACCCAGATGCCTGTCTCCAAGCCTGACTGCATGTCACTGCATGCACTCAGGGTACTGCACTAGCAAAATCATTTTCTGTCAAGACATCTACAGGGATATCCTTAAACACACCTACTTGCATTCTTCCTTTTTCACCCTACCAGCCAAGGTGAACCCTGGCCAAAGGCATTTGGAGTGAGATCCCTCCTAAAGCTCTGACAGGAGTGGACTTCCCAAATAAGTAATGCTCCTCTTTAATCAATGTAGGCTTCAGAATGGTTATATCAATCTTATACAAGCTTGTTCTTTGCCACCAGCTAAATCGCACCTAAAACAATTAAATTATTTAATGGTAAGATTCCTATGGTATCCAAAAAAAAACAAGGATAGCTATGAAATAACATCTACATGATTGGGATATGGGTGGCATAGGTTTACCAGACACAGAAGTATATTTGCAGTCATCTGTTATTAAAACAATATCATTATGGCTAAATACAAAATATACATTAAAATGGAAGCTAGTTCATGAGAGAATCTGGTTAAAATCAGGATTTGTAGTAGCAAATAAGTATACCGATTTCATACCAAACAATTTTCTATGGCTGATGAAGGAATATATGATGGTACATAAGTATAAAAATATAAGTTCCAAATACATTACTTATACATTAAAAATTTTCCAAAATCTTATTAATAGAAATCCTGATATTAAAGCATGGTCATTGTTATTATATCCAGTAGCGTACACACAGGGTAATATAATAACATTTGATATAGAAGTAGTCAACATGCTTAAAGAAAAGGGATTAATATATTGGCATCAATTGGTAAACTCTGGAAAACGTCTGACAATAGACCAAATTAAATGGAAATTAAATATGGAAAATAGTTCATGGCTACATGTACAAGAATTAAGACAATATTTATTAAGCAAACAAGAAACAATGCAACCATCAATAACACAGAATGTTTCTAATCTTATAGAACATATAATATTACTAATGAATCAACCCATTACTAGAAAGGGATACTTATCATATATTTATAAAACAAATAAAAAAATAAAAACTTATAATAATAATGACAAAATATGGAATTATTATAGATCAATTAATGGACATGTGCCAAATGACAGAGACAAAAAAATTAATTCTTCTCTCTCCAAAGCAGACATCACTTTCACTACATTGGAGACTCTTTACATGGCAACTCATACACAGATCTTACGTAACCCCTCATAAAATGGAACTTATGTTTAAGAAAAATATTGGCTGCTGGAGATGTGATTTATCAATAAAAGCAGACTGGCAACATATGTTCTACGAATGCCATTTGATTAAACCATATTGGGATAAAATAAATTGTTTTTTGCAAATGGTATTCAGTGACAAATTCCAGATTTCCAAATCTATTATTTTGTTTAATGCACCTGTACCTGGCTGTGTACCAAGAACAAAATATGTAATCTTGTGGACTCTCCTAGCCATTGCAAGGAATTGGAAATGAACACTATTAAAGGAAGAACTGAAAGAACTACATCATTATATATAGCATGGCAAAAAGTAACTGAAATACTGGAGAGTAATGACTGTAGCAGATTATAATCAGGAAACAATTGTATAGAAAGTCAATTATATGCCAACAATAGACACCCTTGTAAATACTTTATTTTGGTTTTAATGTTTGATATTTGATATCTGTTTAGAGGTTTTAGCCAACCTTTTTAAATAATTTGTAAATACTTCACTGTCATAAATAACCTGCATTCATGTTTTCTAGTTTTTGGAAATGAATAAAAATATTTACAAAAAAAAAGAATGGTTATATCAGAGGCTGTCTCATGGCAATGCCCTATTATTCATTCACCAAGATAGGATACAAAATCTGGTGATTGTTTGGTATCCCTGTTGACTCCAGACAACTTACCACTGGCATTCTGTTATTCCCACTTGCTGGCTCCCCTACCTTTTGTTTCCCACCTTGCCTCTATAGACATCTATATGCTACTTGGCCCCACTGGTTGCATTTAAAACATTTAACCCTTGATCCTGGCAGTGCACCAGAACTAGTGGCTTCCCTTTTTACTGGCAGACTCTGATGGGGCAGTTTAGGCCACCTACCATCTTCTTCTTTCGGCTTTTCCCAGTTAGGGGTCACCACAGTGGATCACCCATCTGCTCATGATTGGCAGTGGAGTTTTACAGTGTCGAGTTGCCAGCCCAGCACCCAACCTTCCACAGAAGGCACACACATGCATGCAATCACACCTAGGGCCAATTTAGAGTGTCCAATCCACCTACAGCATGTCTTTGCGATGTGGGAGGAAACCGGAGCACCCAGAGGAAACCCACGTGACCACAGGGAGGACATGCAGACTCCACACAGAAGGCACCCCAGCCGAGGATCGAACTGAAGAACCTCTTGCTGTGAGGCAACAACGCTAACTGCTGCACCACCACGGCTGCCCCTTAGGCCACCTACCATGAGTTCCCTTATATCCATGTGCAACACTGTGTATCCCTTTCCTGTGCAGTGATGCCCTGCTTGCTAAGTACAGATCCCCTTTTTCCCCAGCTCATCTGCAGAGCTACATTCCCTGTATGGCAACCAGATTCTCATGTCATCAGGCAAAGTGCTAACAGCTTGTTCCCTCACCAAACGGTCTGTAAGCCACTGAAAAGTGGTGACCTGACACAAACTCACCCACCTATGAAACTAAATGCTTCACTCAGCAATATAATCACACACACTTTCATCTGCCTTCCATCTATGCTCACAGAACTTTTTTTCCTGTAAGCTTTAGGTGTTAACTTAAAACATTCCATTTTTTAACTGTATCATAGTTTAAGCAATCAGTATCAAACAATTTAGAAACAGCAGTTACAGCTTTACCATGGAGTAAGGGGGTCAAGAACTGGACCCAGAGCCCTTAGTCAACATTATACTGTGCACGTATCCTTTCAAATATATCAATACAACTATCAAAATGATCAGCTCTGTAAATTGTAGATGAAACATACTTACCTTTATTGCTTCTGGGGTTCAGTTATTCCCTTTGCCATTACCTTCATGATCCTGGTGAAAAGTCAGCATCTCCCTCTCATGTTGACTCTGTTCGTCCTTTTCTTTGGCCTCCAAATACTGCTGTTTCTCATTTTCTTCAGTCTGGAAACACCACAGTCTGATGATTCTAGTTCCAAATGTTTGTCCTCCAGTTCAAGTCCCTAACACCAGATGGATTTTTAAGTCCTCTGAGGAAAAGCTGAAATGTCCTGTTTCTGAGAGATGTACATCCCCAATGCCAGACTGGTTGCCTTCCTGGTTGCTGGTCTGTGCTACAGCTGTAATTAAGGCTACAATCATTTTCCCTTTAGTCAGGTTGGCATGCACCAATCCTTTATCTTGGCACATCTTAGCCAACTGGATCCTTGTCAGCTTAGCATAATCATCTGCTGATGTCCTTGCCTGTTCTCCCTGTCTAACTAAGCTAACAAAAAGTAAATAAATAAAACTATTGTGATATGCAACTCTGAATGTCTACTTTGTGGTTGCTTGAGAGTACACCTTTTTTACTGACAACTGCTTACAGGCATAATGCATTCAATTAATGTCCCACCACATCTCTCTAATATGTGATGTCCCCACACTGGGCCAGTAATCAAGGTGCCTGAATCCTCACCACTGATCAAGCTGCAATGATGACACTAAGTACTGTCATGAGAAAAAAAGAGACCGTGAGAACTGTTAGCCAAAAACTGCACTGGAAGAATGTTCTAGTTTTGTCCGAGTACAACCATAGTGCAGCAAGTTTTATCCCCACCCCCCAAAAAAAGTAGATGTTGACATTCCTAGTAAATTCTCTAGATACAACAGACCAGTAAAGAAACAATACATAAATATGTGCAGTCTGAGAGTCAGCACTGAAAAATTGCATTTATTAAAAAGCCTTTTGAGCATGTACAAAATATCTGATCTGATATAAAAAAACAATAACATGCCTAGCATAAAGTTAAAGACAATTTCTTTAATAATCAATATAATGTCATGCATGCTCCTCATATACTGTTAACAAGAAAAACAAAAGTTGGAAATTGTATATGGGTTATATAGCTTTAACCATGCCAGTGTCTCGCTGAAGGAAGTTGCAGGGCATGCAGTACGCTTGATAGAAAAAGTCTTTCAATATACCTTATAGATTATGTAATGCATCAACAGCGTGCAAGTTGTTTTTTGGAACACTGTGAAAAACATCCATACATTATAGCTAATATAATAAAGTTATTTCTTGTTTTAAGTTACAGTATGTCCAAGCACAGAATTCAAGCAGATCTGGATGGCAGACTGAACATTTCATATGATAGCTCATGAATACACACTTGAATAAAGAGAATGAAACAGTAGAACACCAGACAACAAATAGCCAAAACATATATTCATGTAGGAAAAGCTAAACTATTATATCACAATATAAAGCGTGACAATCTTTAGAAAATCTTCATTATTAATTTTATAGTGTATATCATGTAAATAAACACTGTAATCATCACGAGACATTAGAGATGTGCATTAGATACAAAATTTAACAAGGTATATGACTTGGCTGACTGAAATGTATATAAAGCATAGCTACTCATTATTTGCAAATGAGACCTATCATGGATAAATATGCAGCAAAAATATAAAAAAAAAAAAAACATGAACCCAATTTAAACTTTAAAGTAACTACAGATATCTAGATGTACCTTTGCGAAAAAAATGTGTTATATGAGACAAGCCTTATAAACATACATAGAGGCATGAAAAGGACAAATCTGGTAGGCTAAGCATTTTTGTAACAGGTAAGCTTATTCTTTTGTCTGAACATACCTGCCCATGCTTTGGCAGGCTTCTACCATGACTGATATAAATAAAAACATTTGCTAAACATGATTTTACAGGTCAATGGACATCTGGGAACACTGGACCTGCCAACTGATACGTCATGGCTAATATATTTTCTCTTTGTATAGAATATATTCTGATTGCTTTGGCAACAAATATAGATTGAACTGTTAAAAGAAGATAATGCCAGTAGATAAAAATTATACCTGTATCTTGTGGCAGTGTAAAAGGTTGTGAATGATTTGTAAATGAAAAAAGGCATTTCTCTGGAACCAGAAGATTAGTATTGTCATCATACACAGACTTGGTTAAACCAGCAATCTGGTACCTGCAAAGAGAGACAAATATATTATATTATATTATATTATATTATATTATATTATATTATATTATATTATATTATATTATAGTTTGAAAAACATTATAGTGCTATGCTCTATCATTGTATATTTCTTTGATTATTTTATCTAGTATTGTGTCTCACCAGCCAAATGTACATTTCCATGCCATTCTAGGTTTAATGATGTACTTTTTAAGAACTCTCATGCATTGCTTATTGATTGATGTCTCTGACATAGTCCCTGTACTTAACATATAGGATCTAGTGGTGCAAAGTCTAAAGATACAATGACCACTCCCTTGCAATGGTGTCATGTTTCCTGTCATTCTTTGTGTCCTAAGAATGTTGGTGTGAATGCATTATAGTCATTTTTGAAGTTCTCAAAATTTTTTAATTCTTATCTAATAATATACGCATTTTTCTACTTAGTATCACAAATAGTAGTATTAAAGAGAACCAATGTCATTTGTGGTAAAGAGATCCCCATATGTTGAGTGTACAACTTCTTGACTGACTCCAGGCAGTTCAGGATTCCTGCTTCTTCAGCACTTCTCCCATATCGATGATGTCACTCAGAATCATTACCATCTCATTGGCCTGGTTTTATGCAATGTGCTGTACACACAATGGGCACAGTATGCATGCATATGGTTAAAAAATGTAGGGAAAAATCTGATATTACCATACAAGAGACTTCACAGTTTCTTGCATTGTACTTAAAAGCATCTACCACACCTTCCTCTACTCTGCATTGCAGCGTAGGAAAGAGAAATTCAAATATATTTATACCATGAGGATGCATTTTCATTTCTAGAAAGGAATTGCATATTTAGCATGTTTTAATCAGTGTAGTAGTAGTGTTTCTAACAAGTGAAAATCACGTTAAAACATATTTGTAATCCCTAATATTTAAAGTATGTAATGTAGTACAAACCCAGCATGATATAAAATTAGTAATATGCCTCAGTATTACAGCTATAGAGCACAGATATCTCAAGTACTAAAAGGAGATGAGAACCTTGCTGGTTTCCAGACATTCTCCAGACTGAGAACATTGCAGGTACACAGAGTGGCTACAGGTATGTCCAGTACTTCTACTGTGAATAGGGCACTAAATCCAAATAAGAAAGCAAACTAAGAAGCTCATTTTGATTATGTCTCTATTTTTGTTGCAGGGTTGTAGGCAGACTGTGCCAGAAACAACCTGATAAGGGGATTAGTGTCCTGGAAATTGTATGATGCGTACAGATGCATTTTGATCATAGGTGGTTATAAAAAATACAGTTAACAGATCCATGAATAATACAGATGGCATGTGGGCTGCACCGGACATGTCCTGTGGGTATGACTGCCTCTCTGTTGAACTGTCTGTGAATGAATGAGAAAATATGGGAAAGAGAAAGACATGTTAAAGAGTCAGGACCTAAGATGTGATGACACAATGGGTGGTTGTGTCATACACTGTGACTGACCATGTTCCCTGTTTTTAAGGTAGGTGAAAGAAAAAAATGTTGAATTAGTGTACTACTCTGGACATAAACAGAGGCATGAGAATCTGCATAATCAAAAACATTAATCTACCTGATGTTAATCACTGATCTTGACAGCAAACATGGCAAGACCTCACAGTCCCCCTACTCTAGGTGTGGTGGGATGAGAAATGGTATAGTTAGGACAAGCAAAGCACTGCTTGCAGTGGACAAATAAACAGCTTGGGAAAGCAAATCTAATCCAGAAAAGGTAGCCAGAGACAGCGTCAGATATGGCACTAGGTAAGCTAGGCCGTTCCCTAGGGCCCCATTAGCAGGGTGCCCCAGTCATGACATTAAGGTAAAAAAAGAAAAAAAAGGTTTTTTTTTACTTTTTTGAGTGACTGCATACTGTTGCTTCAATAATTAAAAAAAAAAATAAATAAATAATATACCCATGTGGAACTGGCATCTCCATACAGTGCAGAATGGAAAGATTTCCATCTTCCACACTGTAGTACGATCTTGGAGTTGGTATATTTAAGCAGCGTGAAGGTAAGTTTTTGTTGTGTTTTTTTTTTTTCAATGGCTGACATTTCGAATGTTGATCATATGGTCTCAGCCATATGGTCTTCGACATTCTGAAATGTTGACCATGTGAGGTAGATCCACACATACATACATACATATATATATATATATATATATATATATACACACACACACACACACACACACACACACACACACACACACACATACACACACACGTTTCCCTACAACCACATACTGTTTCTTTAAGCAGTTTTCTGCTTTGCCAATGTCTATGTCCTGCTTTCAGCCAATGAAAAGGAGCAAGTGTGGGTGTCAGATTTAAGCAGAATGAGAAGCAAAATAAACAGGAAGTACTTGGATTAATGGCTAGAGTGTAACAGCAAGAGTCAATGCAGCATTTAACAGTGTGTGTGTGTGTGTGTGTGTGTGTGTGTGTGTGTGTGTGTGTGTGTGTGTGTGTGTGTGTGTGTGTGTGTGTGTGTGTGTGGGTGGGTGTGAAATGCTCCACTTAATTATGGGTGCTTGTTAGCATCAAACACTGTACCTTAGGTAAGGAGGTAAGAGCCTTTAACCAACTGACAGACCCATACATGTTGCCGCTGCACAACATGTTCTGGTAACGTTTTAATTGAGTTAGGGTAGTCTACCAGAGAAGACCTAGACAGGTCAAAAATGAGATGCAAGTATCCTTCAATCATGTAACCCCCCCCCAAAAAAAAAATATATAGCCTGTATGTTATATGCAAAAATGTTTTTGATTTGTATATGACTTGTGTGTTGTTGAACAAAATATACTACTATAGCATTCACATTGTTTGTAATTGTTTTGCTTTATTCACTGCACTAAGGAAAGAATAAATTCATTAATGAGCCTGGATTGTGTAATATAGGCTAAACAAGTTACAGTTTAGTAATATATTTTTGGAGTACCTTCTTTAGAGCCTCCAGCAAATGTAAATGGCTTTACATTTTGTGAGGTCATACACTTTGCATTATTTAGTGATGATCTTAACCTTCGGATGTTCAATATCCCTTATGTAGCCAGTGTTGCATATTATTGTGGTAAAGTCTTCTCTACAACATTGGATTGTAAAGGATTTCTGCGTTTAGTTAAAAACTGTTAGTCTGGCAGTTAGCAAAGTGGACTAAAGCTCCAGATTGTTAAAGAGCTGCTTCCTGTGGCATGGTTTCAGGGTTTTAAACTTTCCATCTTCATTTACTTCCCATGTGACACTGAGAAAGATATTTAACTAAATAATGTTTTCTAGCAAATGGAAATTTGTGTTAGACGTCTTAATGATCTCCAATACTGCACTGCCTAGTAACAATGAACCTGTTTTCATTGTTTGACAGACATTTCCCATTGCATAGCTGATCTATTTTAGGAATACCACTGGCACACTAGTTTTTCATGCAACACAGGCAATTTATTCTTCAAGGAATGCAAGCATTGAATTTATTGATGAAGCACTCAAATGTAAAGTTGTTTGCCAGGAGCAACCTCTGCATTAGTAATAGCACTCTTTAATGAGGTATTATTCAGATGACTTTTACTTCTGCAGAGTTTATGTATATTAACTTAGTGTATGCTAGTTTAAGTGGTTGATATTTCTTATTCTCTTGAAAATACGCCTCTATTTAAAATGTGCTACCCATGGTCGGATCTTATGGTATGATGTTAATGATCTTTATACAATTTCATGTAGTTCACCCAAAGCTACCAATAAAGTATTTCTAATTTATTTCTTCATAACAATGGATGTACACAGTCAACAAAGCAGTTATAACTGCTGTTGGTGGTAGTGGGGCTCTCTGTGGATAAACATATCTTATGCTCTTATATGGCCATTTTTACACAACCAGTCTGGCTTTGTAGCAGTAGCACACGTGTGTGTGTGTGTGTGTGTGTGTGTGTGTGTGTGTGTGTGTGTGTGTGTGTGTGTGTGATAGAGAGAGGGAGTGAAAATTAAACTGGAATACTTTGGCTACTCTGTGTCTGCATGAAACAAATTTGAAATAAGTGACATTGGTCATTATTTTTATTTTTTCTGACATTGATATTTGGGAAGGATATAGTCAACAATGTAATTATAATTGCTGGGATTGGGAGATGTCTATGGACATACATGCACACATAATCTGCCACTGGCCAGATGCATTTTCAATGAATGTGAGTTTCAAGGGAAGAGACGTTTACTGTTGCTCATGCTAAGTCTGTTTTCAATGAGAGACTATTTTGTTTTGTTTTCATTAGAAAAATATCATTGGTGTCTGTGTTATAACATTTGAAATAAAGGTTTTTAAATCAATTGTCTGTAAGCAAATTAAAAGTAAAGAAGAAACTATTATGCACACTGACAGGTTTGAATAGTGTTTATGGCAACTGGGGAAAGACAGTCCAGTAAAGGGACACTGGAATGGATGGGGGGAGGGGATGGACACTGGTCTATTACTCTGCCTAAAGTCCTATTTGAACATGATCCAGCTCTAGCCAGAGGTACCCTACCCTGCAGTCTTATACACCGGCAAAAGCAGCCTGTATGTGAAAAAGAACATCTTCAAATAAATGCAGATATCCATATACTTATCAATGATCACAAGGTCAAAGACAGGTTATTTGATTCAGACCGAGCCATACTTTGACAAAGCACTGACATTATTCATTTATTTGTTGACTGGTTAAACAGGTTGGTCTGAGGACCCTTTTGAACTGTTACCAGATCTAAAGGCATGAATGGTGAAATATAAGGTAAAACAACAGAACAGTTGAATAACAGTCAGATACACTCATGTATGATACGAAATTTAAATTTATAACATTGTATGATAACAGATTTTGAAACAATGCTTATTAAGAAAGTACATATTTATGCAAAAAAGATTTTACAGACTCCGTTGCCTTAAACTTCTCACCAGGCTAAAAGACCTCTGATTAAAGTGCTTAATACTGAAAGTACTGATACTGCTTGTACTGATTTTAGTATTAATTAGCAAGTTTTTACTCTAATTAGTATACTGGTTCCTGCTGGTGGCAGAAAAAGGTGCCCTAGCTATTTGTTTTGTTTTGAACTTTAAATACTCAGTAGCAAATCCACCTAAACATTATCATTCACAAACCAAACTCCAAAGAATCATAGTCACCCCTACCCCTAGAGTCATCCCTGCCAGAATCATGGATGGGCACTACCTCAAAACTTGTCTAGCCACCATGACTGGGATGAGTATTTTGAAAAAGTGTAAGAATTGTGTCATGCTGTGTGATGATCAGCTATTATTCAAACAGCATAAAACAGTGTGTGGGAGATATGTGTGGGTGATATACATACATATACACACACACACATATATATATATATATATATATATATATATATATATATATATATATATATATATATATATATATATATATATATATATATATACACATACACACACACACACACACACACACACACACACACACACACACACACACACACACACACAAAACTTGGAGGCAAAAATCTTACATACAGTAAACTCAGATACCAAAATCATCAGCAGTACAGCACATGCCACACCTCTCCAGGGCCATCTTAATACACATAATGCATCATAAGATGAGGTTTTAAAGACTAACTTGCCTAAACCTTAAGGACCTTCAAAACACAATACAGGCACAAAGCACAGCAAGTTAAGCCTACCTGCTCACATAGTTCAAGGAGTCCTAAAGTCTAGATGATAAGCCAGTAAGGCAGGTATTGACCCAACCAAACATTCTTTATATCGGTGATTCCATTGTAAGCCAGACAGAATTATCTCTTACAAAGCTGAGCAAAGATAGAGTGATGGATAGTTGCTTGTCTGGTGCCAGGATCCTTCAGATGATCCATGTACTCAAGTCCTTGAGCAACAAGTACTGGTATGTCTCTGTTATAGTTCAGGCTGGTGTCCATGACTTGCGCTGTACCTTTCTTGACTATATGAAGAGATACATGATGGCACTCTCAGGCAATAAGTCCAAGACAGGTATGAGCCTAGCACTGATCAGCATCCTACCTTATTCAAGGATGCTGCCTCAATATGAGCAACAAAAGATATAAGGCCTAAATACATGCACTGACTCAAAGTTCTATCAGTATAGTCATTATTCTACAGATTGCTAAGAGATGACCTGTGTCTAGCATACAAGGTATCTTCTGACCCATTATAAATGGATTTACTGCACATCAGTAAGTCAAATGACATCAGAAATAATCAGTCTAGGGATATAAACCTCTTCTGCAACATCAACAGAACATCTTGGAGGGAAAAATTATATCTTGCAAAGGATACTGTTGCTCTCGAACAGACTTCCCATCTACATAAAACAAAATTAATCCCTGTCCATATTCAAGCACAACTTAGATCTATGGATGGCAGACAAGACATTTACCCCAGGAGTACCCCTTACACTACAAATGGACAGAGTCAGCTCCTAAATGCTTTATTTCATGCATGGGTCCCCTCAAATTATCTATGGTATGATCCCAGTTACTCTCTTTAGGGGTAATATATAATTATTCACCATGGCATGAGTAAGACCAGTCTCTATCCAAATGGATAGGTTACTTCAAGCACAAAAAGGGAACTTGGCTAAGCTTAAAATGGCCCACAAGGGCAGACAGCCTGGTACTTACCTATGAGCCCATGAACCTGTGAACCAATGCATTCAATTGTATCCAGTAATTACATTCTGTGGTTATTTTGTTTTTCATCTTGATAGTGGACATTGCTTTGTGACACAACAGTGATATTATTTATAATTTCTGTAACTGAAGGTATAACCTTATTTTTCCAGTTCTGTATAGACATCTTACTGGCTATTTCTCATAACTCCCAGAGAAATTAGAATGGAGACTTGGGTGCTCATCTGAGAATTGGAGCATTAAACAACAACAAAAGTTTAGTAAATATAAATTAATCAGACAACAGTGCTTGTAGGATTTTTCCATACAAAGGTTGTACAGCTTTGCAACCAAAAACCCTATACTATCTACATTGATTAAGGATTTATACCTCCAATGACCAATATCTTCTTTTTTGTATCTAATTACAATTATGCATGGAGTGATAAATGATCTGTGTAGAAATTTGCAAAAGAATAATATTCAAAATAAAGGTAAACAAATTATTTATTTATTCAAGATATTGAAATTAATTGTATCTACTGTAGTTAAAATTGTTTCACTCACTTAGAGAATATAATACAACATTTATAACTCTTATTTGGGTACATTTCAGATAAATATAATCTTGCTATCTCACCATTTGTTTTGAGATTGTTTAGAAAATCAAGAATGGGTGGATATGCTTTTTAGTTATATGGGATATTAAATCAACTTGAGAGAGAAAATCCTACTGATTTATACTACAAACCAATTTTTCATATCTAAATCATATTAACCCAGTAAATAGTGTGTGTTAAACGTTTAGTCTATTTTATCATTTGACACCAAACGATAAAATCTATAGCTATTTTATAGCTGACTATGTTATGAAAGTTCAGACTATCTATAAATTCTAGAGAATATGCTGCAGAGAATAATGTGAAAAACATAATTTTATCTCTGGGTATTTTCAGCAGCCAAAGCAAATAATAAAGGAGACAGAAGACAGGCTTCTTTCATATCCTTGCATGTCTTTATTGACTGAGAAATAAAATATCATAGTTTAAGATATAAGAATGAATATTGCTAAAGATGTTTAATAAGAGCTATAAAGTTATTTGCAAAGCCATAGATTTCTAATTCTTTAGTTAAACAAGAGCAGTTTATGGAATCAGTTGTTCTATCTAGATTATATATAGTTTTTGTAAATTGTTATTAAGATAATCAAAGTAATTATTCTTTTGATAATATTCTGTACTTGCCTATTTCAATATAAAGCCGGTCTGTTCTTCCTCTATTAATATAGGCAGTATATTTTTTAATGTTTTGGCAAAATGACAAAATAATTTTGTAATCAACATTCAATAATAACATAGATCTATAAGAAAACTACAGGTATGCATATTTTTCCAGGTTTAATAAAGGAGAAAGTATTGCAATTTCCATGACGGAGGTATGTTAAATATTGTTTTATTTTTTGTTAATACTTAATGAAAAAGAGATAAAATATTGTGACAAGATTTCATTCAGAAATGGTGTCATCATTGCCTGGAGCTTTATTTTTCTTCATCTTTTTAAGTTGCTCTCTTATTTCAGCTATAAAACATTTTTGCTTTTTTTATTTGTTCTGAAAAGCATAAATTGTTTTTTATTTTCTACACTACTATTCCATGCAGTATTCTTTTCAGTTTTTTAAACAGTCCAGCGGGAAGCAAGATGCAGCAAAAAATTAATTAAACCAACTGCTTTAGATTTTTATTTACAAAACCATAAGTGCTTTTGTCTTATAAGTTAATGAATTCATCAGACAAACAACAAAATAATTTAAAGCAATTCAAAACTTAAGAACATCACATGATATTTTCAGCCACAATTCTAAAAGGGACCATGACATAAAATTATAAACTTAAAAGCTATTACTAGAAACAAATAATTTATTAAATTTAAGTCACCATCATTATCTCAGGTCTCTCCAACAAACAGGCCATATCCCTAATGGAACTAAACTGATCAGCAAAACAAAATGCACACATACATACATTAACAAATATGAATCCAAAGTACTTTTCAAAAGTTAATATACTGAAAAATATATGTGAATAGTGCTGAATATGTTGCAATTTTGAGATGACATACTTTTGTATGTCACAAATCTACTTATCCAGTACTCAGGACTAAGCCTGTTTAAATTTGCCCTATTTTATTTCTGTTTTCTCTGTAGAACTAAGAAAAAAAAAGTTATTCAAGTGTTGACAATACTGTGCTATTACTGCTGAATTCTCTTTCAAGGGATACTAGTTTCAGTGTATTTGTTCTGCATCTCAAGTACTAGGAACTATACTGGCTAATACAGAACGAAAAATGGTGATGAGGTGATTTTTCTTCTATAGAAAAAACTATGAAGTGATAGGTAACCACATGCCATATTTTTTCTGACTGCATGTATGTTTTTACTTTAACAAAAGAAAAAAAAAATGCAAGAGAAGAGTGCAATCAAGATGAACCTTAAAGCTAAATAGCTTTATATATTCCTTCCTCTGTTCATTCATTCATGCATTTGAAGCTTATGTGGCAGCCAAAGGCCTAGCTCATCACTCTCTTGGGAAACTCAAACATAATCTCAAAAAGACCAACAGTCTGTCTCAAGATACACACACAAACACACACACACACACACACACACACACACACACACATACACACAGAGTATATGCCTTGATATGTGACTGGGACACTATGAGTGTATGAAAGTGAATACAGCAAGGATCTGAATCCCCAAAATGTATTCACTGAAATAAATCCTGACAGAGCACTTTTTAATTGTTTTTTGCATGGAGGCAAGCACCAAATATACATATATATATATATATATATATATATATATATATATATATATATATATATATATACCAAATCCACAGTTCCACTAACTTGGAAAAGGGGGGGAACTCCCCCAAAAGTGAATCACTTCCAGTAATACTCGACAAAGATTTCCTGGGGAGGAAATTTGATCGTACTTGAGAACAACGTTCTTTGTTACGAAGAGAGATATTACTTACAGACCAAGGGCGTAGCGATGGGCACTCCATGTGCCAACGCTTACGCCAACTTGGTATTGGCACATTGGGAGGATTTATACATTTTTACTTCTGATTTTGAGTATAAGGAACATCTCAAATATTTCAATCGTTTTGTGGACGATATTTTTTTATTATGGGGTGGTACCTTGGAGCAGCTGCGACTGTTCATCAATTATTTGAATGGGACGACCAGTTTTCTCACTTTTGACTGTTCCAAGGCCATTAATGAGATTGATTTCCTAGACGTCAGGATCATTAAAGGCAGCAATGGTTTTGAAACAGAGATTTTTAGGAAATCTTGTTGGAGGAATAATTTTCTACATCGCCATAGTATGCACCCCAGACACGTCCACAATAACATAGTTAAGAACCAAACTCTAAGAGTCTCTAAATTAACATCACAAGATTTGGTATACAATAAACATAAATCCCATTTAGCCAGGAATTTCATTTCCAGAGGCTATAATCGTGAGCATGTTTCAGAGAACATTACTATGTGTGATAGACTTAGGAAAGATGTAGGAGCTCCCTTGATCAATAGATCCAGAGACCTTTCAATTCCCAATAAGGTTAAGAACAACTCTGATGTTAACAGAGTTGTTATTCCCTACACCAATAAAAACAAACATATATTAAACATCTTAAATAACAACTGGAGACTACTGATGGTAGACGATAGAATCAAGAACCTTGTTGATGAAAGACCTAGAGTAGCATATAAGAATATGTCCTCCCTTAATAGACTACTTTGTTATGATAGGGTCAATAGACCACATAAGTCACTAACCAAGACGGGCACCCACCCCTGTCACATGTGTAATCAATGCAAACACATATCCAACACTGATTGTTTTGTACACCCCCATACTAAACGTAACTATTTTTTCAGAGGCTATGCCAACTGTAAATCTGATTGTTTAGTATATGTAGCCAGCTGCCAGCAATGTTTCACTTTTTATGTAGGTATGACAACCAGAACCCTACGTGAACGAATTAGGGAGCATATCTACGCTATAGCTAAATGTAATACTACCTATGCACTAGCTAAACACACAAAGGAACTAGGACCAGCACATTGTTTTAAATTCCAGGTTCTTGAACTTGTAGGCAAGACTGGCAGACTAGGGGATATCAAAAATAAGGTTGAAGAAAGGGAAGGGAAGTGGATACTAAAATTACAAGCACATAAATTTGGCATAAATGATAGACTAGCTCTTAAACCTTTTTTAGCTAGTAGACCTTTAAGACATTAAGATGTGTTTTTAGGTTTTTATAATGATTGCATTTTAATGGTTTATGTCACCATTGTTTTTATTCTGATTTGTTAGTGTAAGCATATGACCTGTGAGTCATTCTTATTTAAACAGATGGTTCTAGGCTGCTTTTGATGTCTGATGAAGCGTTTAATATAACGTGAAAGCGCTTACCATACTGCAGTTGTTCGTGTTGTATACTAATAAACCTGTGTTTTATCCATTGAAGATTCATCTTTTTCAAGATTTTGGCATATGGTGCACCTTCTTATGTTTTTATATTATTGACTTTCTCTGATTTGAAGGTGCTTTATCCAGCAAGAGTTGTTTTTTACATATAATCTCAAAAAGGCCAACAGTCTGTCTCAAGATACACACACACACACACACACACACACACACACACACACACACACACACATACACACAGAGTATATGCCTTGATATGTGACTGGGACACTATGAGTGTATGAAAGTGAATACAGCAAGGATCTGAATCCCCAAAATGTATTCACTGAAATAAATCCTGACAGAGCACTTTTTAATTGTTTTTTGCATGGAGGCAAGCACCAAATATACATATATATATATATATATATATATATATATATATATATACCAAATCCACAGTTCCACTAACTTGGAAAAGGGGGGGAACTCCCCCAAAAGTGAATCACTTCCAGTAATACTCGACAAAGATTTCCTGGGGAGGAAATTTGATCCTTGGGCAACAGAAGCTTGACCATTCAGTCTGTGTCCATTAGTAGGTTAACCAACTGGGCTACTCATTGAACACAAACCATTGCAGACACAGGAAGAACATGCAGGCCCCACACAGAAATCACTCCAACTAACAACCAAACTTGAGAACTAAGATTTAAGGAGCTGCAAAACTAATTATGGTGCTGCCAAATCACATTAGTTTTATACAACTTTCATAAAGGATGGCCTTCAAAAAGGGCAGTTCTAAAGAAATAAGGAATATAATACAGCAGCCAAAAGCAATTAAGATTAAAATTAAAGCACAGACTAAACATGAAAGATATGAAAGATATGAAAGATATCTCTGGAGATTCCTAGCCCATCAATATGCATAACAGATTTTGAAAATTGTGAATATACACAGCTCATTAGCTAAATTATGAAACTGATTTCCTACCCCAATTAGACAAACTTCACATGGGGAATTCAAAAGTTTCATAAAACATTTTTAGTAATTAAATGGGGCTGCTGACATACCTTCTGTTTAACAGAATCCAAATACCATACTGACTGCCTTAATATTTTCTACACTTTACTATACTTAGGGGTATCTAAACTAAATGTTTCTCAGTTAACCTAGGCATTATACTTGCTCAAGTAGAGTAAATTGTACAGTTTACAATCTCCTAAAGTGTCTTATTTATTTGTTAGTTTATACACACACACACACACACACACACACATATATATATATATATATATATATATATGCGTGTGTGTATGTGTTTATTAAGCTATTTATTTCAGTTTGCTTACCACAGTACAGCAATAATTCATAGGGTCCAATTTGAAGCTCAGCTTGAGATAATAAATACATAAAAGAAACATTTAATGCAAGAGAAGTATTTAATAACTGAAAACAAATAAAAATCAAAATGACAAAGTAAACAGTTTCAATGGAGAGATATATAAATGTGCAAAAAAGAATAAACAAAGCTAAGAACATAAATATTGTAGATAAGATTACGTACAAAAACAGCAACAAATTGTAGGATATGTGAGTAGGTTGGAGGAAAATTTTAAACTCAGAGGGCAATGAGACAGACTGGGAGAATAATAAAGTGAATTTATTTATTTGCTTATTAATTTAGTTAGTTATCATTTATTTTTCTTTTGTTGACCAGGTTAGTGCCACTAGCCTAGTAGCCTATTTTCAGGGATGATCAAAGCTGCTATTTATGCTACTAGGGAAAATTTTGCCTTGACACCAAAGAACTTCTACTCCATTTTGTGATGTGTCACATGATCTTTTCCATCCACCTGAACTGCCACCAACTCATGAAGATCAGACTGATATCAACAGAGAAGACAAAGCTGCTAGTGACACATAGAGATGGCATCATAAGGAAAATATGCCTGTAGGTTGAGGTTAGGGGCAGTGTCAGAGATAGTAAATATTTTTTATCATGTATTAGAAAGGTGGAACATAAAATATATTTGAGACATGCTGTACACTCACATTTAGACTTAGGTTTATTTCTACGGTGTTGTGTTCTGTAACCTTTTGTGTTTGTACTTACTGGACATGCTAGTCCAGTCTGGACTCAGGGGTTAAAATTATCCAATTGGTTTTCTATGATATTAAACTTCTGACCCCCACACCCCAGTATCTAATTGCAGCAATATTGAACAATACAATACTCACGGACCTCCTCCTTCAGTATACATTTTGCACACCAATAGGCTCAGCAGACTCAATGACAAGAGTTTTCCATTTGTGCATCTATTTCAGATTATATCCTAGTGTTTATTTTTACTGTTGTGACCTCAATGCCAAGTAGAGAGGACATTTCTTTGCTCTTTTATCTGTGTAACTGCTATACATTTCTGCCTCACTTCTATCTTATCAGCTCTCTGTTCAATTTACTTTTGTTTGTTCTCAAAATTTTATACAGTGCAGGTATCTCCTATTTGTTTTGTACTTTTTCTTCTGCTATTACATTTCAGACTGGCTCTTTCACGCTCCCTCTTTGGCTTGCTTCTATTTCCTGAACTTGATTGCTAGCCTATTAATTTCACTGAAGATGCAGTTGTTCTGTTGTGTACTCCTTTTAACTTTTCCCTCCCCTAGGTCTATGATTGGTGGTCCTCTTATCGTTTGCCTTCCCTAGCTCTATGATTGGTTGTTAACTTTATCATGATCTCATTCAATCTCTTTTCTTATTCACTTAAATTGTGATTGTCTGTACCCATCTCTTCACTGCTTCTATGATATTACCTACCTTTAACACCACAGTATCTTCTGTATGCATTCTGTCCATGCCTCCAGTACTATGGTGTTTATCTTCGGGGACTTTTCTGTGTACACCATCACCTATCTTTTTCTTGTTTTAGCATTTGTACTCTATCAGACATTACTTATGTGCATGGGACCGGCAACCTATAAGTTCAATGTGCCCATCAACTGTTTCATCTGCATTTCAGCATACTAGGGTCTGCAATTTATTGATGAACAATTGGTAATTAAAAAGGAAAATAAACTGATGTAAGATTTATTTTTCCTAAAATGTTCTCTACATGATTACAATAGGCAAAATAATTTCCTGCACAGTATTTACCCAGTGCTCTCAGTTACTACTTAATAATGCAGTTTTACAATGATAATATGTGACTAGGATGGAGGACCCCCCCCCCACTTCAAAGTATACTCTATAAGAACTCATCTCATGTACTACCAGTGTAAAGAGACTTAAATAAAACAACAGAATCTTTCACAAGTATATATAGATTTTCTTAAAACAGAGGAATCCTTTACAAGTAGTACACAACTCTCTGTAATAATCTCTCATACTGCAACCTAAAAAGGCTGCAGTCTTTGAATAAGAGCACAGACTTATTAGCAGCTCACAGAGAGTGCCTGTAAATGGATTTTTTTTCTGGGAGGTATTTTGGTTCTCAGGGTTTGAACCTGCTCTGTTTGTCCTTGATCCACTCAAGCTCACTCAACTAATTCAAGTCAAGTCAAAGTAAACTTTATTGTTATTCAGAAATCACACAAGTGTAAAAACTGAGTGAAATTTTGACTGTCTAGACTCAATGTGCAGACAACATATAGACTATTTTCACAGACATTTGCACATATTTATTTATTTATTTATTTATTATTTTATTTTACATTTGTTAACCGGGAGAGTCCGACTGGATACATGTCCATTTTCAGCGGAGGCCCGGGGAGAAAAGCTCCAAGTACATAACAGACATATGAACATTGTTAATGCAAAAAAAGGAAGATAGTTGAGTTCTAAATACAATATAAAGATACATCACATCTTGGGAAAAAAAACAACAGCAGCATATAAAAAAAACATATAACACCTAGCTATTACATCACAGACATGCAGGTAGACAGACTAATCATCATCATCTTCTTCTTTCGGCTGTTTCCGTAAGGGGTCACCACAGCAGATCACCTGTTTCCATTTCTTCCTGTCCTCTGCATCTTGCTTTGTCACACCAGCCACCTGCATGTCCTCTCTCACCACATACATAAACCTTATCTTAGGCCTTCCTCTTTTCCTGTTACCTGGTAACTTCATCCTTAGCATCTTTTTCCCAATATACTCAACATCCCTCCTCAGCACATGTCCAAACCAACGTAATCGTGCCTCTCTGGCTTTGTCTCCAAACCTTCCAACCTGGGCTGACCCTCTAATATACTTATTCCTATTCTGTCCACCCTCATCACACACAGTGCAAATCTTAACATCTTTAATTCTGCCACATCCAGCTCAAACTCCTGCCTTTTTGTCAATGCCACTGTCTCCAACCCATATAACATAGCTGGTCTCACTACCCTCTTGTAGACCTTACCTTTTACTCTTACACTTACTCGTCTGTCACAAATCACTCCTGACCCTCTAATATACTTATTCCTAATCCTGTCCATCCTCGTCACACCCAGTGCAAATCTTAACATCTTTAACTCTGCCACATCCAGCTCAAACTCCTGCCTTTTTGTCAATGCCACTGTCTCCAACCCATATAACATAGCTGGTCTCACTACCCTCTTGTAGACCTTCCCTTTCATTCTTACAGGTACTCGTCTGTCATAAATCACTCCTGACACTCTTCTCCACCCACTCCATCCTGCCTGCACTCTCTTCTTCACCTCTCTTCCACACTCACCGTTACTCTGAACTATTGATCCCAAGTATTTAAACTTATCCACCTTTGCCACCTCTACTCCTTGCATCCTCACCATTCCTCTATCCTCTCTCTCATTCACACACATATATTCGGTCTTAGTCCTGCTGACCTTCATTCCTCTTCTCTCTAGAGCATATCTCCATCTCTTCAGGGTCTCCTCCACCTGTTCCCTACTCTCACTACAGATCACAATGTTATCTGCAAACATCATAGTCCACGGGGACTCCTGTCTGATCTTGTCTGTCAACCTGTCCATCACCATTGCAAATAAAAAAGGGCTCAGAGCTGATCCTTGATGTAACCCCACCTCCACCTTAAACACATCCGTCACTCCCACTGCAGACCTCACCACTGTCACACTACCCTCGTACATATCCTGTACCACTCTTACATACTTCTCTGACACTCCTGACTTCTTCATACAATACCACAACCCCTCTCTAGGCACCCTATCATATGCTTTCTCTAAGTCTACAAAAACACAATGCAACTCCTTCTGACATTCTCTGTACTTCTCCATCAACACTCTCAAAGCAAACATCGCATCTGTAGTGCTCTTTCCCGGCATGAAACCATACTGCTGATCACTAATCATCACGTCCCTTCTTAACCTTGCTTCCACTACTCTTTCCCATAACGTCATGCTGTGACTGATCAATTTAATCCCTCTGTAGTTACTACAGCTCTGCACATCACCCTTTTTCTTAAAAATCTGTACCAAAACACTTTTTCTCCATTCCTCCGGCATCCTCTCACTTTTCAAGATTTCATTAAACAATCTGGTTAAAAACTCCACTGCCATTTCACCTAAACACCTCCATGCTTCCACAGGTATGTCATCTGGGCCAACAGCCTTTCCATTCTTCATCCTCTTCATAGCTATCCTTACTTCCTCCTTGCTAATCCATTGTACTTAATGATTCACTATCCCTACATCATCCAACCTTCTCTCCCTCTCATTCTCTTCATTCATCAACCCCTCAAAGTACTCTTTCCATCTCCTCAACACACTCTCCTTGCTTGTATGTTTCCCTCATTATCCTTTATCACCTTTACCTGCTGCACACCCTTCCTAGCTCGGTCCCTCTGTCTAGCCAATCGGTACAGGTCCTTTTCTCCCTCCTTAGTGTCCAGGTAGACAGACTAATACTGCACACAATTAGAAACACATTTTAACACTTACTTGCATGAGACTTTAGTATTTCACAGGTACTTGTCTAACTAATCTACCCTATCCCCAATTTCCACCCACAC
This sequence comes from Protopterus annectens, assembly GCF_019279795.1. Taxonomy (NCBI): domain Eukaryota; kingdom Metazoa; phylum Chordata; order Ceratodontiformes; family Protopteridae; genus Protopterus; species Protopterus annectens. The sequence continues at coordinate 280,663,887 of NC_056743.1, forward strand.
CTTCTTTTGTTTTATTCAAACCAAAATTCCACATTTTCCAACCTAACCAATTAACTCTATTCCTCCACTTAAAACACAGCCATTCATCTCTTCACTCCCTTACACACTCTACCAATCAACTCTTATCCTAACCTTAGCCACTCTATCACTTTCTGCCCTGCATGCACTCTAGTATCCCTTTCCAGCTCACAAACATATAACCCCACTAATACTTGAACTAATATTCCACACTATTCTATAAAACAGCTCATTCTTTACTCTTCTATTGTCTGTCACAACCTCTTCCACCACCCAAACACAGATGCACGCACTTTTCTTAGACATACTCTACTTACAGGTCCACACTGCCATCTCTGTACTACTACTACTACTACTGTTCCTTCACTCATTTCACGTCTAGTTATAATCCCCCTTAATGTTTACTCTCCTATATGTATACTCTATCATTTTGTCTCAGTAGCAGATGCTCTACATAATGCTAACTATATTTCCTGCCCTACTATGTCACCTTACAGACTACCATACAATAGTTACACTTAGAATTAGCTGACCAACCAACAGCCATACCACTAACTAAGGCTGCCATTTCTAAACTTACTTGCACCATGCCTCTTCAAATACTCTGCCAGTTTATTCTAGAATCTATAATTCTTGAATACCATCAGACCAATCTAAACCTATATGCAAAAATAAAATTGTCTCAAAAACAACACCTCATCTTACCTGTACTCTCATAAATATCTCAGTTTGGAGACATCTACCCAAATCCAGGTTTGATCAATCACCATAACACAACTATCAAATCTCCTCCCACTCTAATACTACAACACCCCTTTCCTCATCATAAAAACAAAAATAGTCTCATTAGACAGTCTTAGCATATCTAGCAAAATCCTAGAACGTCATGCATGGCTAGCACAATATACTCCAGATATTTGGGGAATTACAGAAAGCTGTCTAAAGCCCAATATAAAAGACATTGAAATACACTCTCCCCCAATATATCATAGGAACAGACCGAATCCTAACAAAAGCAGAGAATATAGCCATCTTATATTTCAACTTATATAAAGTCAATCCTTTCAACAACAGTATTCTCAAATTCCACAAAACTGAAATACTAATTTCATACCTTAAACAGTAAAAACACAACTTTGTATCATTGGTCTTTATACCCCCTGGAAAGAATATAAATATTTTGGAAAATATTCTACACTGGAAATCCAAATTGATTCCGAATGAAAAAAAAAAAAAAGAAATCATATTGGGAGACATAAATAGCAACTAGCCAAGCATTACTTTCAACTTTCCTAATGCCAGTATTAACCTCCATGGCCCTACACAGCTAATTACCTCAGCCACTTGATATAATACAACTTATGACAAGAGCTCCACCTGAGCGTGCATGATCTCTGATCCTCGCATATACACCATCTCAGGAAGCCTTGAAGATTTTCTTAGCGACTTATTTTCCAATTTACACTTACAGATTAATTAACACTAGAAATAGACTCAGTCTCACAAATTCCATCCCTGATGCCTCCACATCAGCTCAACAATCCATTAACTGGCCTAATCTAAAACTCACCTCCCCCCAGATGAAGTAGGCCTCACCTTCAATACTATATTCTGAAATAGCACTCTTAGAAGAAAAAGAGTGAAACCCAACCAATCTCCACTGGCTATGTAGCAATAATAAATACCTTATGCAAAATGGGATAAGAGGACTGGAAAACATGGTGAATGAACAGAATGCCATTCTTCTGGAGGAGTACTGAGAACTTTGAAACATTCCCAAAACAGGTAAACAGTGACAAAAAAAACATTATAATGTGCAGAACTTTCAGAGACATAACCATCCCAAAAATTCTGGTCAAAAATGTAATCTATCAGAGGACAAAAATAATCCAAATCTTTCATCTTAGCTATCCCAATTTAAAAATGGTAGCTAGTTTAATACTTACTTCATAAACTGTATAGCTACCATTACCAAAACAATCCTAGCATCCATAGTACCCTTATCCTACCCAAACTCCTCCTCCTACTACTACCTTATATCACTGTTCAACCTAAAAACTGTGTCACATTCATGTACAAAAAATACTTCACAGTTTCAACCCATTCTCACCAGTTCTATAGCATAACCAGACTCCATCCTTGTATATAGGTTAAAGCAAGAATCCTAACTTCCTTCTCTTTGGAAAGTGACAAATAGTCCCACTACATAAAAGGGGGACTCAACAGAAATACCAAACTTTAGACCCATTGTCATCCTATCACCCCTTTCAAAAATACTGAAGAAAACAATTTGCAAGCAAATCTTTAATCCTTCCTTCAACAACTCTTTTGACATAATTACACAGCATGGCTTCCACCCAGCTCATAGTAACTATCACTGCCCCCATATCCTTCCTAGATACCATCAACAAAGCTAGAGAAAATTGTAAATGTGTACCCTCTATTCCTAAACATAAGACATTCAACACTGTAGCACACAGTAAACTCCTGCATGAAATATCTTTCCTTTGGCCTCTCACACTCTACTATCACTTGGCTCAAAAGTTCTGACAGACAACAACCAGTCAAATGGCACTGTACCCTGTCTCCATATTCACCAACAATCTCTATACTTCTCAAAATCCTGTCTCATACAATACTAGGATGATTCTGTTCTCATATGCTCTATAATAGCGCAAACCATCTTTAACAGATACCACAAGATGCCTTTAACTGCACTGAAAGCTGGCTCTAACATGTTCAATTACTACTCAACTATAAAAAAAAATTGTCATACTCGCAAAGCCTTAATAAAGGTAACATCAAAATCACCTCCCTAAACAACACTGATACTATAGTAATAACTCATATTAGATTTCTTGTCATGACCACAGATGAGAGCCCAAAATTCAACCTATATATTTTAATTGCAATTAAAAAAATGCCAAAAGTTAGGCATGCCATAGTGAAAAAAATAAATAAATAAATAACAAAAACTTCCCATAACTAATACTAAAGTAACCCTTGTAAACACTTACCTACTACCATCATAGACACACATGTATGTATATGTATTTTTATACTTTGCATCCACATCTCTCTCTCTCTCTCTCTCTCACACATCTTCAAATTTAAACAAATGAAGCTTAGTTCTCTCACTAAATAATCTTACTATATCTTTGGTTACTCTGTATTTTATATAGTTTTAAATTATACTTTACAACTGTGTTATATTATATTGTACTTGCAAAAATGACAATCCATATCAAATGTTTATATTTGCTATAGTCTACTGTTTTGATTTCATGTAATATGTTGGAAGCTTTTATTCCTAGACTTCTGCTGAAAATGGGTTTTTGCCCTGTCAAACTTTCCTGGCAAACAAATGTCATTAAATACATACATTTAGTACTTTAATATATTCACTTTGCACACTTTTCAGTAATTTATTCTGCACTTTATTTCTCCCAAGCAACATTTCAGCAACTCCATATCACTCTATTAACACATTCAGGAGTACTTTCATTCTACTGCTACTTTCATGTAATTGTTTCAAGCATGGTTTAAGAAATACTATGCTTACTTTCACTCTCAACGTGCAGCTTCTGCTTCAGATTCTCTGGTTTGAATGTTGTAAAGAGAAGTATATGGCTCTGTGTAGTGTTTGGTATGTTCCAATTCAGGGAAAAATAATTCCGAGTGTTCGGGATTGTACACTTTTGCTTACAGGGTTGATGAATCAGCATTCGCTTTTTTAAGCATTCGCTGATTCAATACAGACCCTATTAGAGTAACTGGAAGTAGGGGGAAGAGGTCCTACTGTCATTGATAGGCTTGCTGTTGGCCTGATAAATAGTTTTAGAACCAGGCAGTAGAGGGGTCGTGGATATTTAGATCAAAATGAACATTAATAAGTTTGCTGTGTGGGATCATGTCAAAGGCCTTAGAAAGGTTAACAATGATTGCAGATACAAATTTGCCATTGTTTCTATAGTTGTTTACTGTATCTGTGAAATACATAAGAGCAGTAGTGGTGCTATGAAAAGGCCGGAAGCTGTGTTGCATATTTGACAGAGGTTTTTGATTATTTAGGTATTCCATGAGTTGTGTATGTATACATCTGTCTAGGATTTTGTATAGATGGGAAAGAATGGCAATAGGGCGATAATTGGTCAGTTCTGTTGAATCATCTCCTTTGTGTGGTGGAATAATATGGGACATTTTCCAGATATCAGGGACTAGATTTTCAGATATATAACTGTTAATAAAAATGGCTACTTAGTAGACTATTGCATCAGCAGAAATTCTCAGAAAATCGGCTGGTAGATAGTCTGTGGATACTGAAGAGGGCTTTAGCTTTTTAAGTAGTTTTTTAATCTTGTCCATAGAGGCTGGTTATAGGGAGTAGCTACAATTGTTATTATGTGACTTTGGTGGTTCCATGGAGAAGGAGGAGTGCTGAGGGTTGAATAGCACTAGAATGGATTCAGTGAGTATTTACTGAATTGGATAGCTATATTTTCTGAAGTATTTGTAGTGGTTGGGGAGGGTATATTAGATTCACCTAGAAGGAGTATATTATTAATGGCAGTCCAGACCTTTTGAGCGTTGTTTTGGTGCTTCATTTGGATAGTGTGGTAGTAGTTAATCTTGTCTAATTTGATCAATTTATTTGCTTTATTTCTTAGCTCTGGGTATGTTTGCTTAGAGGACTGGGATCTAGTTTTATGCCATTGGTCCCAGACTTTATCTCCGGTTTTTCAGTAGTGATCTTGATTCTTTACTAAGCCAAGAAGCAAAATTGGATTTAATTATGATAGTCCTGGGAGGAGCCTATGAGTGATTTCTCTCCAAGTCCTTCTGCATGAGAAGTAAATGCTTCTTTGTCTCATTCTCTCTTGAAGAGAGACCATCATTTGTGTTCCTCGGTTTTTAGCCATTCCTTTTACAGAACAGGAGGAGTCACTACCTTCATTTACAGAAGATATGAATAAACCTACTAGCCACCCACAAGACTGCAATTCCACATACCGCATTACAGTTCCTGTCCATGTGCATTCGTATTATAGATAGATAGATAGCTATATGTATAGATAGGTAGCTAAAAATATATAGATAGATATAGTTGCAGATACAGATACAGATATATGATGAACACAAACACTCACTCAAATTTATTTGCAAAACTCAGCGTAACTACTTTCAATAAACACTTTGTTAAAGGGAGTAATTTCTACTTTTCAATATCTCTCTTCACTACATTACCAAAAACATGTAGAGTCCTAGAAACAATATGAACCACTTCTATGACAGGGTAAATATTCAGCCAGATGATAAATGCCAGATTATAACATACCTTTCTTTCTATAATCAGCTGGTATTATATTTTGGAAAACTGTAGTTTATATGACAGCCTCAACACAATTCTTTTGCCCTGACTTTCAAAGAGTGTCAAAATATCTGCATCAGCTTTCAAAGGTAGTCGGAAAACATGCAATTTCCCTTATAAGAATGAAAGACTAACTTCCTCAACACTGTAACAAATAGTTACTTTCGGTCTATTTTTAACTTGTTTTGAAACATTTTACATGATACATCCTCCTCCATTATCCTGTGTACAGTCACCCAAGTCTTCACTGTTAGGTTTCTAGCCTCCAGATTTGTCATAGTCTGTCTAAATTCACACAAAAGTCTCTAACCATGACATCCCCTGGAATAGGTATGTCAGTCATTTCTACACATTGAACCACTTCATCTGCTTCTTACCTCTCCTTGTCTCCTTGTAGACTTGAACCACAACATCAGGATCCATTTCCTCACTGGTCTTTATATTAACTCACGTTTTATTTTACAATAGCTGGCTTAACAAAAAAAACATACTATCATATTTATGTTGGATTCTTCAGTGATCTGAACTTAAGAAAAGTGCATCTGTTTCAGTTCACTTGCTAGACAATGGTACCTTGATTTCTGAACAGATGCACACAGCACAATCAAATACCAGTAGAGGCCCACCCAGTACCCTGCCTAAATCTCCCATCATTAGTACAAAGTCTACCTCATGTTTCCAATGACAATGTGAGTACCACGACTATATGCGTCAGAAAGCAGTGTTATCACACTACAACATTAAGGAATACAGACATCAGGTACCTGTATGTGCCTAATGGCTGGAGCTTCCCATTAATGTAACCAGCTGATGTTTTACCATCTCCAACAGTAACCTGAATTGGTGGTGACAGATCTCTACCCACTCGAGTAAGTGGTGTACCATCAGGATTTATAATTTTTGCTACATAAGAATCATACTCCTTGTTCATGAAGTTATCATACGTGTATCTTAATACACTTGCAGAACTATCTCCTGGAAAAAAAGACAGTAAAAGTATTAATTTTCAGCTGATTTTTATACATCTTTCTTTTATTTAACTACAGAAAAGAACCTGCAGATGTTTTCAGAAAACAGTGAGAAATTCTCATTATAAAAATGCTATCAGTCCAGTGTAGGACTGAGCTAATAACTCTTGGAGTTAAAGACGGAGGAGCATCATTCTAGAAAATACTAGAATTTGTCATACAATAGCAATGTCAAGTTAAAGGGGCAAAAGACATGATTGTCAACTACACCACAGTTATAGTAATGATACTGTGTAGTTACTCACATGACCAATACAGGAAATTAAAATACTAATGCAAATAATAATAATAATATTCATATGAGAAAAAAGGTACAGTAAAATTATGAATAACTGTATGATAACATTACATCAATGACCTCAAAATATTTAATTTCAATACTAAGAGTGAGGCCAGTACAAAATAACACACACATTCTGCCATACTGTGCATATGAACAATTAATCTAATTTCTTTAATGGTTGTCTATGCAGTTAAAAAGAAGTTATGTCTTACCATAATGTTCCATCTGTGCTGTCGCTCTTCAATAATCCTTCACAGTGGGCTCGGTTCTGAGCCGCACAATGGACTTGGCCATTTATTCCAGCTTGCGCCTTTTAAACTCTCAAGCCAGGCACTGCACATAGTGCTCCTCTTGAAAATTACCTCAGATCAAGTTTGCCCAACATAGTAGAAGACAGACAAGCAGAATTTATAGTTAAATAATACATATAATAATCAGAGACCAAATATGTGTCCTTAATATGAAGCTAGCTATGGACAATCTGGTCCACTAAGAGTCCCAGGTTGGGGGAAGGAGGGTGGGGATGTCAAGGATTAGTGAAGATCGACAACAAAGATGGAACGTTATGGTAAGACATAACTTCTTTATCTGATGTTGTCAATTTTCAATGAATCCTTGACAGTGGGACAGAGTTCCCAGCTACTTTAGTTTTGGGAGGTCTCACAGAAGAATATTCCTAAGCACCGTCGAGTCGAATGATTCACATCCCCTCGAGACCTGATCCAATTTGTAATGAATGATAAAGGTATGAGGAGAAGACCAAGTGGCTGCTGTGCAGATATTGTCCAAAGATGCTCTGGCATGAAAAACTACAGAAGTTTCCATTGCTCTCGTTGAATGGGCTTTAACTGGATGTGAAAGTTGGAGTCCTCTAGAATGACAGCTGAAAGTTATGCAGTCTCTAAGCCATTTGGTTGAGGTAACCTTTGAAACAGGATTACCTAATGAAAGGGAGGATAATGCCATAAATAATTGGTCAGATTTTCTAAAATCTTTTGTCCTGTGAAGATAGATATGTAACTGTCTGTGGATGTCTAGTGAATGAAGGGCATACTCCCTTTAATTAGAAAAATTAGGCAAGAAGGCTGACAGTTGTAGAGTTTGTTGAATGTTAGATTCCAAAACAACCTTTGATAAAAAGGTTGGATTTTTCCTAAGGGCAACCCTGTCATTGTGAATTATTAAATATGGAGGTTTGCAGGATAAGGCCTGCAACTCAGATACTCTTCTGGCAGATGTAATAGCCACCAAAAACAAAGTTTTCCAAGACAAATATCTTAAGTCACAAGTTGTTGATGATTAAAAAGGATTCATAGTAAGGCCCTGAAGAATTAAAGTTAGATCCCAAGGAGGAATGGGTTCTTTAAATGGAGGTCTTAACATTAGGAGACCCTTTAAAAAGGTTCCCTATTAGAAGACTGAAGGCGCATTCTTTCGAATGCGTCTTGGTCGAACTCAAAACACTATAATGGCAAAATATTGAAGTGGCTTTTAAGCAAATTCTTTTCCTGGGAAAGAATTCGCTTGGCCGCTTCATTACTTTGCCATTTGTGGCACTGTAGTGCAGTCTCAGAGTTGGTATATTTATTGGTAGGGGGTGTGGGGGGTGAAGCCCCGCACTTAATGTAATGCTTAAAGTGTGTTTTTTTTTTGGAACAGGAAAAAAATCGTTGTTCTGACAGTTCGAAATTGTAAGCTTTCCTTTACATAGTGTTGATTAATCACCATTCGCTTTTTAAAGTGTTCATTGATCTAATACAGACCCTTTAAAAATGCTTTACAAAGTTTGTGTGACATTAAAGGCACACTGTTAGAACCCATATTAAAGTTGCAAATTGCGACTAGATGAACTTTAGTTGTTGAAAGCAGAGGAACCAGATTGGTAAAGGGTAGCCAGGAAATCCAATACCTTATGAATAGGACTGATATAAGGGTCTAATCCACTTTCAAAGGCCCAGCTAGCAAATTTTTCCCATTTACATTGATACAGCTTCCTGGTAGAAGATGTGTGATGAGTTACAATAATTTCTCTGACAGGAGAAGAAAGGGAAGGATGCCTGGCAATCATGGGAATTGGAGAAGCCATGCAGTGAGCTTGAGATGTTGGAGATTCAGATGAATCTTGCCCTCCAGATGGGACAGCAGATCTGGAGCTGGTTCTAGAATCCACAGTTTCCAAAGATGAGGCCAAGGCCAGAAGGTGGCAATGAGGATTATTGAGTTCTCCGACCTTTTTCTTTAGAAACTGGGATATCAAGGGAGTTGGTGGAAAGGCATAGAGGAGACCAGGGGGCCAATTGTGGAGAAGAGCATCTCTGGGTGACTCCCCAGATGGAGGGGATTAGGGCAAAGTAACTTCTGCACTTGTTGTTTAGGGGGACGCAAAAAGATCACAGCAAGGTTGGCACCAGTGATGAAAAATCTTGTTGACCACCACAGGATTTAGAGATCACTCATAAAGCATGAAAATGATCATGCTCAGTTTGTTTGCGATCACATTTGAGTAGCCCAGAATGTGTGTTACTGTGACAAATTGGTTGGAAGAAATCACACATTGCCAAACTCTGAGGGCTTCTCGACACAATAGGTAAGATTTGGTCCCCCCTTGTTTGTTGATGTACCAGACTACTGACATGTTGTCCATGTGAACAGCTACTGTCCATAGAGGAAGGACATCTTGGAATGCTTGCAATGCTAACAGCACTGCCCTCATCTCTAGAACATTGATGTACATGTTGGCCTCAAATTAGGACCACATGCCTTGGAATGCTTTTCCCAGATAATACCTCCCCACATCATCTGGGAAGCATCCATGGTCACTATGGCTTGGGGCTGGGGAAGAATGAATGGCCAACCCAGTACAATCTGATCGGAGTGGAGCCATCTTGTGAGATCCTCTTTACAGTGATCAGTAATGAAGATTAGGAGAGACACTGGTAGTTGCATCAGAAACCACTGGGGAGCAAGTAGCCCAGTGTCTGTAGGATTAGTTTTGTTAGAACTCTTTTGTTTCATAAAATTCACTTGACTTGTGATCTGATTCATTGACATATTTTTACAGGAAGTGAGGCAATTTCTGAAGCAGTGTTTAAACAAGCTCCAATAAACTCTAATTGCTGAGTGGGCTGCAAGCTTGATTTCTTAAAAATGTTGGTTATACCTAGAGACGTACAAAGTAGAGTGTAGTCTCTTGCCTGTTCTAACTGATGCCTGTTGGTTGCGGTAAGGGGCTAGTCACTGAGGTAAGGAAATACTTGAAATCCTAGCAGTCTGAGATGAGCTGCCACTACTGCCATGCATTTGGTGAACACCCTGGGGGCTATGGTGAGAACAAAGGGCAGCACTCTGAATTGGAAATGACTGGCTCCCAGCTGGAAGTGCAGATACCACCTGGAACATTTGTCCATTTTTATTTAGTAATAAGCACCCTGAAGGTCTACAGAGCACATCCAATCTCTTTTTTCCAAGAATGGAAGTATAGACTGTACCAAAACTATCCAGAATTTGGTTTATTGAACTGCCTTGTTGAAATGGCTGAGATCCAAGATGGGTCTCCAGTCCCATTTTTTGGACACTAAAAAGAACCTTGAGTAAAACCCGGATCCTTTTCAGTCTGGTGGGACTTTCTGATGACTCATTTGTCTATCAGTCTTTGAATTTCTAAAGCTGCTGTTCCGTGTGACTGGGTGGTACATCCAGGAGTTTCTTCGGGATGATGGGAGAACTGATAATGGTATTTTGTAACCTCTGGATGTTATTCCCTTCACCCATTTGTACGTAGTTAATGTTTGCCAGGCAGATTGGTGCAGATAGTTGTCCCCCGACTGCCTCCACAGGAGGGCAATTAGGCACCTGTTCAGGGGTGCTGGTAGGAGGTACCAGAGATTCTCTGGACCCCTGGTTTTGTGGTCCAATTCTGCCTCTGGGGTGGTGCTTCCATTACTTCCTCCTCTGCCTCAGGGAAAGTCTTTGCCACGTGAATCCTGGAAAGGCCCTTTGGACTTTTTAAAGCATAGTCTGCCACTTCTCTGGTTCCTGGAGTGGGGCCTCTGATTAGTGGAGAAACGTACACCAAGGGCAGAAAGGGTGTTACCATTCTTTTCACATCTGGCTAAAGTGCCTTTAACCTTGGGACCAAAAAGGGTGGCTCTGTCGAATGGAGCCCTGACAAATGATGATTTGAATGGTTCTGCAAAGTCACATAAGTGTAACCAGGAATGCCTTCTAATGGCTATGCCTGAACTCGCTCAGCAGCAAAGCTGGAACCAGGTCATGAAAGAGAAGTGTGGCCTGAGACCTGAATAGAGAGTACGTTATAGTGAAAAATGAAAGTGGAAGTGATCCAGTAAATGCAGCAGCAAACATAAGTGAACTTGTTTAATTTCTTGATCTGTTTTCTGCTTTCATGAAATAATTGCACTACATTTTTGCCATTTAAGTAGTCTAATTGTTGGAATTTAACCCTTGTTTCTTTATGTCATAACTGACAGTCAGGCTAGTGCAAGACTTATGTTGCTTTAAGGTAGTTCTAGACCAGTCAGTTACAGAGCTAAGTGTCTAAGAATAAATCTATTGCCCTTCCATCAAACCCACTGTATATGTTGTTATCCATGCCTTATGATAATTTCACATCATAACATGAGTCATATGCTAGTGTAGAACTTGTGTTTGCTTTATGGCAGTTCCAGGCCAATCAGTTACAAAGCTAAATATCTAAGAATGTTTCAGACAGATAGGTGTACTCTAGGTGGCACATTGCTGCTTGTCTGTGGGCTTAAGCTGTTTGTTTTACACAGACAGCATCTCCAGTAAATCAACTCCAAATCTCATATGCACCACTCCCTCTACAACCCACAACAGTAAACACCTTCAACCATGGATTTGCACTTTCCAACCATCTCTATAGCCAGCCTGGTTGAAATGGGCATCCTGGGACAATGTAGCAGTTGTCTCATATTTACTGACAGCCACCTACTACTTAAACCAGTGGACACAGTGTGTGTGAGAGATGTATTTATACAATGTTATTCAAAGCAAAGCTCTCACATTAATCCACAACAAATAACAAGCAGGTTGTTAGTAGCACACAACACCACAATAAATAAATCACACATAGATCAGACCATATATATATATATATATATATATATATATATATATATATATATATATATATATATATAGACTATACTATGATGAGGCTGTTAAAACCTATCTTAACCAAAAAGGCCTCCTAAAAGTAACCCAAAACACAAGTGACATCACAAACACACAACATATGCAGCATCCACTATGAAACATTCTTTTTATTTATTTATTTAACATTTGTTTACCGGGAAGGTCCGACTTGGAACAAAGCCAATTTTCAGCAGAGGCCTGGGGAGAAATACTTCAGATTCATGTCTTTATAAAGTAGGAGGAAACTGGAGCACCTCGACGAAACCCACACAGATGCAGGGTGGACATGCAGACTCCACACAGAAGGCACCCCAGCCAAGAATCAAACCGGATAAATTCTTGCTGTGAGGTGACAGCGCAACTGCCGTCTAACATACAACTAAGAATCATGCTGACTCAGTTCTAAACCCCATAAGTCAAGCCTCCACACAATCAGGAGACTAGTTTGCCTTCATTGCCATAGTGTATGTATATATACATATTTTTATTGGTATCTTTAAGGAGGTGCGTTTATTTGGTTAATTGTTTCTATGATGTCATTGAGTCTAGTATAAATGGAGTCATTTAGTTTCTGTTGATTGATGAAGTTCTTACTGTTAAGGATGAAAGCCCTTATGTAATAAATAGTTTCTTATATACATCAATTTTTTGGGACTTATTTTTTGGGGGCTCTTCCATTGAATAGGAGCTTTCCTCCAATAGTTCTGGCAGCCTTTTTTTGCATTTAGTTGGTTTGGAGAATTTTTTTACCAGAATACTTTATCATTGTTCTGGTGTTTGTTGAATATTAGTGTAGTAGGTCTGTCTTTTCTGATATGCTTTTTTGAGATAGTTCTAACTTGTCTAAAGTCTTGTAGGGTTTCTTTTTTTAGTAGCTGCATGGCATCTTTTCTAAACCAGGGAGCTGGTATAGATTTTACTCTTCTAGTTCTAATTGGTTACCATCTGATTTAGAATATTTAGGAAGGTGTTATTAAAGTGGGTTATGGCATCATCTAAGGGTAAAGTCTTTAACTGGTTCCATTTACAGTGGTGGAGAGAAGAGATGAAGACTTGTTTGTTGAAGATCTTTTAGATTGCATACTTGATTGTGTATTATTGTTCTATCTGGAGTGGGATGATGTCTCAGCAAGCAGGTTTTGAGATGGTCACTAATGCCTTCTGGTAGACAACCAGAGTGGTACATGTCAGAGATTTTATTGGTTAATATCCATTCTAGAATATACATTTTCTATTCATTTTTGTTCTGCTGGGGTTGTATTTGGATTAGTTGGGTGAAGCCATGCAGGTTTAGGGAATTTATGGGAGCATCTGAGTGGCATGTCTACCAATCGATGTTGCAGTCGCACATTATGATAGTTTCTTTGTGCACATCATGAGATATCCAATGGAGAATGTCTGTCTATTGTGGATATATATTATTGCCTGGAGGTATGTAAATTCTTAGAATAATGATGAATTTTTTTTTTTTGTTTATTTTGAGTTTTCTGAGAATTATTTCTGCAGTATTAGACTTTGGAATTCTGGTATTGAGAAGGTCTACCTCAATATTATTATTATTATATACTATTGCTATTCCACCTCTTTGCTTGCTTATTCTATCAACCCTGTATATATTATAGCCTGGAGGTATGATTTCATTGTCTTTTATTTCTGGCTTCAGCCAGATTTCAGTTAATACATGTATATCAGGGAAGTATTGTGCCAGAAAAGCATGAAATTCAGGTATCTTATTTAATATTATTCTTATATTCATATTTAGTAGGAGCAGATGAGTTCCTTTGGGGGGAGGGGCATTTTTAAAGAAGTGGAGTTTTACATAGGGGAGGTAATATTTTGTTGAATATATCTGGCTCCTGGGTTTGGATGTATGCCACCTCTAAATCTGAGATTGTTTGCTATGTATAATTAGATACATTCATTTTGTCAATTTCTTTTTGAAAATTATTTTTTTGGGGGGTATCATGAGCTTAAGTTATCTAAAGGAGTAGTGTTTTATATATATATATATATATATATATATATATATATATATATATATATATATATAGGGTCTATATCACAACATCAAAGATGCATTACTTCAAATGCGTATTCATCGAACCCATAAAAAGGAAAACTGAAAACAGCAAAACCACATATGAGTGATTTCTTTCCCTGGGAAAGAAATTGCTTGTCCAAAAAATAAAAAATATCACTAAACACTAAACAAAGTGGGGTGGCTTCACCCCCCCCACACCCCCCTAACTAAATATACCAACTCAGAGGTTGCACGACAGTTTACAAAAAAGCAAACTACTGGAGGCGGGTAAGCGATTTCTTCCCCTGGGAAAGAAATCGCTCACATACCCCTTTGCTGTTTTCAGTTTTCATTATTTTAAGTTCGGCGAAGACGCATTTGAAATTATGCTTCTTCGATGATCTAATGGGAACCCATATATATACACATATATATATATATATATATATATATATATATATATATATATGTTATATATATATATATATATATATATATATATTCAAACAGATGCCCCACTCTCTGAAGGTCTACTAGCGAACAACAAGGTAGCAGTAAGGAAAAACACTGTAGGACCCACCACGCTATATATATATATATATATATATATATATATGTAACTGAGTAAAGGTCTAGAAATATATAGATTGCTAAGGAGTTGGTGTTGTTATAGGAGCTGTGAGGGTTAGTGGGAGAATATGTGCTGTTAGGTAAATGTTTATGGTAGGATGCAAGACTTGCTGTCACGCTAAGTAGTAGGAGAGTTAGCAGAGAGATTGAGAGGATGCTGAAATTGGGAGAGGAAGAGATAGGAATACATTGTCTCTTATTAAAGATAAGTTAAGCTGTTTAGCTGTGTTGAAAATAGCTAGAGTTATATTAGGAAGAAAAGTAGCAAAAGGTGTATGAGATGGGTAGATGTAGTTATGTGGATAGGGTTAACTAGAGTAAGAGTGAAATGAGGTGGGTTAAACAATAGTTTTGTGCTGAATGTGATTTTGTGATGGAAAATTGATAAGAAACAGTAAGTGTTAAAGAGGAAGCTGGGTGTTAGAGTGGGTGAGTTTTAGGGAGAGAGAGACAGAGAGAAGGGTAAAAGAAGTAGCAAATATTTAGGCGGGAAGCTGTGGGTTATAGTAGATGCAGATATGAAAGATTATTTTTTCAGTGGGTGGTATGTAAGTGGGTGTGGTTAACAGAATACAACTGTAGATGCAGTGGATTGGGAATTGGGGCTATGATAGGGGAATGGGGTCAGCTCAAGCATAGGAAGGGAAAACAGAGCAGGAAGCACCTGACAAACAAGTGCCAGTGCTAAAACAGACTGTCATGTTAGGGATACCATATTTTGGTGAGTTGCATATATGTGTCACACTGGAAAAACAAGGTTACCCCTAGCTACCAAATAGGTGGCAATCCACTGAGCATAGAAGAAGTTATCAGGGACCTGGGGACCCAGGTTGATAGTAGTCTGTCATTCGACACCCATGTAGCTAAAGTAGTTAGGAAGACCTTCTACATTGCCCACCTTATCATGAAGGGATTCTCATCTAGATCAAGGGAGGTCATAGTCTCCCTATACTCATCACTCATCAGACCAATGATTGAGTACAATGCCCCATTCGGAATGTATCTGACCTGACACTTGCAGCAGCTGGAGAGGCCACAAAAGTTCCTCACCAAAAGGATAAAGGGTCTCAAACATCTGTCCTATGCTGCCCGACTGAAAGAACTCCAGCTCTATTCAGTCGCCACAGCTTGCTCAGAGGTGACCTTTGCCTAACATACAAGGCCTGGTCAAACCCAGATTTGATGAATATGCTTCACCTCAGAAAATCTAGATCCGTCAGAGCCACAAGGGCGGGAGACTTAAACCTCGACACGGCTATTAATAGGACGCGCTGGAGGGATAGATTCATCACCCAAAGACTCCCTATGCTGTGGAATAAAATCCCGGTATATGTGAGGCAGAGCACCTCGCTGGCCTTGTTCAAGAGAAATCTTGACCAATGGATGGGAGATCGCAGATATACCCCAGGGATTACCTCAGTGTCACTGCTCAACAGAGGCACAGCAAAATAATGGGTATAGTTCACCATACTAAAGGGGTGGCGTAAGCCACAAAACTATGGGCTAGGCTTGTAAATGCCCTCGGGCAGATAGCCTAGTATGAACCTATGAACCTATGAACCTATGAACACTGCTATGTATAGAAAGCTTCTTCTTCTTCTTTCCTCCATGGCTTGTGGCTGGCAGAGGTGGTCAGCCCTGTAGTTGGTATGCTGCTGTGGGTGCCACTGGATTCCAGACTTCCTTCATGAAGCCTTAACATGCTGCTCAGTCTATTGCAATGTTTTTGTTCTCCTGTAAGTTGAATATCCTGCCTCTCAGGTCCTTTTCAACCTGTTTAGCCCGTGTCATCTTTGGTGCAGACCTGAGGACTCTCCATTGCATGTCATGCTGTCTCCATAATAGTCTGTATGGCAAGTGGCAGGTATCCATCCTATATACATGTCCAAAGCAGCGCAGCCTCCTGTTCTGGATCTGTTCGCTGATCATTGGCTGCTTCCCACATATGGTCCAGATGCTCTCACTTCTAATGTGCTCGCAAAGCGAGATTCCCATGATTTGGTACAAGCATCTCATTTTGAAAACCTCAAGTTTGTTTATGCCTGGCTTGCAGAGAATCAACGTTACCAGTCTATAAAGGAGAATTGTCAAGATTAGTGTCCAGAAAAGGCAAATCTTGGTGGTGATAGAGATGTTTGTCATCTTCCACAGACACCACTTGACCGAGACAAATGCTGTGTTGGCCTGTCCAATCCTGATATCGACTTCAGCTGTTGATGCCACCTTTTTCTCCTGTAAGAGGGAATCCAGACACTCTGATTCTTGCATTTGTTCGATCTGAACTCCCCTGAGGTGGATGTTGGCTTGTGACCCATCAGTTGCCATCACTTTGGTCTTGTCCATGTTTATTCATAGGCTATATGATTGGGTGATGTGGGTGATGTTGTAGATGATATCTGTGGCTCAGCATCACTGTATGTGAAAATGGCACTTTCTTCTGTGAACATCAGGTCAGTCACAGATTGGACTTCATCGTACTGGACTCTGTTCATGCCATCAAATACTCTCTTCATGATGGCATCCACCACTATGTTGAACAACAGTGGAGAAACCACATTCCCTTTACTGATGTTAACCTCTTCAGACAATTTGTTCCAAATGTGAACCTGGCTGCACGAACCATTATAAGATGTTTGAAGGAGTCTGATGATTTCTTCATCATGCGCTTGGTCTCCAATTGCTTCCACAGGGCATGCCAGTGGATATAATCAAATGTGGACTTGAAATTGATAAAGACAAACACTGTACATTTTCCACATGAGATTCTTTCATCTATTAGCTGACAGATGGTGAAGATTTGATCACAGCATCCTCTGTTTGGTCTGAATCTGGCCTGTTCTTCCCAGCTGGTTTGCTCGCAGTGCTTCTGCAACCTGGGTTGGATGATCTTAATAAAGGCTTTGCTGATGATGGAAAGCAGGCTGATGCCATGGTAATTCTTGCTTTCCCTATTGCACCCCCTTCTTGTGGATGGAAACAATGATGGCCTTCTTCCATGTGGATGGTATATGTACTCATACCCATAGCAGCTTGATCAGTGTTTGGAGTCAGAGGAGCAGGATTTCTCCTCCAGCCTAGATTGCTTCCATATTGAATTGATCTATTCCTGGTGCCTTGCTGCTTCTCAGCGTTCTGATAGCTGATTTCACCTCTTTGACTATTGGCTTTGCATTAGTCATTGGGGCCTCTGGGAGATCAATGGGTGGCAGATTGACCATTGGTCCCTGAGGTGGGTCGTGGTTGTAAAGTTCTTGAAATAATTACTTGTAACATTTTGGGTGTTTACAAGGTGAGCGCATGAATGTCCCATCTGCTTTTTTGATGTTGTCACAGCTGGGTTTGGTCTTCACACTCAATCATTTGAGGGTGCTGTATAGGATGTGGTACTGGTGTCTCGATAATGCCTCCTCAAGATTGGCTGCACCTGGCTCCAATATGC
Source organism: Protopterus annectens (assembly GCF_019279795.1). Classification (NCBI taxonomy): domain Eukaryota; kingdom Metazoa; phylum Chordata; order Ceratodontiformes; family Protopteridae; genus Protopterus; species Protopterus annectens. The sequence goes on from NC_056743.1 coordinate 280,681,851, forward strand.
TTCCCTTTCTGCTTTCAGCCTCTGTCTAACTTCTCGAATGAACTGCTGGTATAATTTGTAGCTGGCCAGCTTTGTAAACATTTGTTGGGCTATGACATCCAGGCACTCATCGGATATCCATGGCTGCATTCAGTGGTGGATGGGTGAGCATAGTGATTTGGTGCATTCCATGGTGGAGTTTGATATCTGCTTTTCTGCTTCATCCACTTCCTCCATTTGGACTAATGATGCAAACTGGTTTGACAGTGCCATCTGGAATTTCTGTCTGCAGCATGTCCTTGATGTTGATGTGATCATCCCTCTACTGATGTAAACAAAGGTCCTGTACCTTCAGGGTGTCTGAAGCTGCTGCCCGTCCCAACTCTGTTGTGTCTGTGAAGATTTCTTGAGATGGCTGACGAGGGTGGAAAGGAACAACTGGGTTGAGAGAGATAGCTGCTGAATCCACCAGTGAAACTCCAGTTAGAGATAAGGGAGCACAGGAACTAGATGTTCCAATAGGTGGAGGTGTTGAAGCCACACTGATTTTGGGTACTACTGAAACTTCTTTATATGAAGCCTGGCTCCAGGGGAGCATGGGAATGGTGGAAGTCATGAACTCCAGACCCCTGAGAAACTCTCAGGGTGGAAGAGAGGACAGAGGGAACAGGGACAGAAAATAATTTAGTATGGACAGAACCTTGGAGGCAGGAAGTGATATCAGCACTGGAACAGTCTGGAACTTGCAGCCAAGGAAAAACGATCCTGAGATGGAGTCAACATTGACTTTTGAAGATATACAGTGAACCCCAATCTGTGCAACAGCAGTGGCCTTAGGTCAACTGGTGCCCTAGGCAAAAGGGCTCCATGGCACCCCCACCACAACCCACAAACTACTACATGATCAGATGAAGGGCACTTATACAAGAACTTGGAAGCATCTGGCACATTATAGAATCTATGAGGTTCTGAGGACCTGGTGGTTGAGAATCCAGAGTCAGAAAGCAGCAGAGAAGGTATCTAATAGAGCAGCTAACACATGAGGTATAGCTGAAGATTTAGGAGACTCCATTTGTAAGACCTCATAATAAATTTTCTGGATGTCTGATACTTGAGAGCAATCCCATTTGACATGCTCCATCTTACACTGGAATTTATCACCAAAGGAACACTTCTACAAAGGAGAATCAGGACTGACAAATTTGTCATCCTCCTCAGAACCATAGTCTAAAGGGGAAGGCAATTGAGAGGAATAGGCTAAGGAGTTAGCCTCAGAGTCAGAATCCTTGTCCAACAACTCCAGATCCCTAGCATTCTCAGGGGTAGAGGACCAAGGAGGGGAAGGAACAGAAATAACATAAGAAGGCTTCAGTGCCATCAGGACACTCAACAGCCTTGAGTGAAGTTCTGCCACGTCCTCTATGGATCTCTAGGGGCTGACACCACATGCTTAGTCTTCTGCCTTTTCTTCACTGGGACATCTGTTCTGACAAAACACTGAGGCTCCGACCCCTGCCTGGATTGTATTAAGGTACCCTGTACCCCTTCCCTAACAAGGATCTGAAGACTCCTTCTAGGCCCCTTGTAAATAATCTGCCATGGTTCTTCCTCAACATTCAAAGTGGACATCTGAAAGGCCTCTGAGGACGTGCAAGAAGCAGGTTCTGTGCAGGCCTCTGAGAATGTCATGGCAGAAGAATCTGATAGCAAAACACACTTCCATCTGAGTTTTCACTCATCTCAAGAAAGCCAGTGGAGGCTGGGCAGCGGCAGACTAAGGCCTAGACTTCTTGGCCTTCCTTTTGAATAGTGGCTGTACCTCAGGGTGAGTGGATTCCGCCATAGTACTTTGGACCAAAAGCTTGAGATGTTAATTCTCAAGGTAAATGGAAAATGAAGAAAGGTGTCTACGCAAAGTCTTGAGTACAAAAGTCTGATAGATGGAATACTGAGTGTGGTCATGAGACACACCTAAGCAAAACAGGAACCTATTGTGGTGGTCATTATGGAGAATCTGACTCCCACACTGACATTTCTCTTTCTTGGATGACATGTAACCCACTGAATAATGTAAGAAAAAGAAACAAGAACCCCAACGGGACACTGAGCAGAATACATTGTCTCAATATAACCAGCAAAGTGAAGGGCATTCAGACCAATCAGTTCAGACTGATGCTAACAAATTTCTGAGTTGGGACCGTATGAACATCACCTTTATACCCTATGCTTGTGAGAGGAGCATGCATCTCAGAGATGACACTCCCTAGGTAATAAAGGCTTTGGTATACTGGCTGGACAGTGGACTATCTGTAGCAGGAGATCTCAGTGGTGATGAATACTGCAACAATAATATGGAAACATATTCTGTGTGACTGCAAACATCAGGTCAGTTGTACTGTATCCTGATCTGATCCCAGTCACTCATCTCTCATATTATGGTTTACCAGTGAGTGTTTAATTCATTAACCACCCTCTGTAGCACTTTCATATTGCCTGACAAGCATTCACTACCTGTGTACTTCACACGGTTGTGACTACTCTCTTTGTTTGTGTGCTCTGGTAGTAGAATGCTTATTTTCTACTCATCCAGGATATGCCACCTTCTTGTGTGAAGTCTGCATATACACCCCATTTTCACATGGACTTTGCATGGGTGCTGTGTTCTCTAAGACATGCTATAGATGAACTGGCAATCCTATCAACTGCCAGCAGGTGTACTTGCAATGTGAGAAGTATGCGGCTGGATGTTAAGACACCTTCTTCAGGATATGCTTCTATGCCTTGTGCCAGAAAAGGGTTAGGCTGCCTTATGAAACTGCTAAGCAGGGAAGTGATTGCATAAATGGCTCAATGTTAAAAAAATGAGAAGATATACTGGC